>NW_004443955.1:16273652-16285810 GCF_000243295.1 Trichechus manatus latirostris
GTTGTTAACCAATGTCATAAAACAATATGTGTACTAACTGTTTAATGAGAAACGACTTGTTCTGTAAACCTTCATCTAAAGTACAATAAAAAAAAAAAGAAATGAGGATGGCAAGACTTCAAGTTGCTTACTTTGGACATGTTATCAGGAAAGACCAATTGCTAGAAAATGACATCATGTTTGGTACAGGGTTAGTGAAAACAAGGGTAACCTTCAATGAGATGGATTGACACAACGGCTGCAACAATAGATTCAAACATACCAGTGGTCATGAAGATTGTGCAGGACTGAGCAGTGTTTCCTTCTGTTGTACATAAGGTGACCATGAGTTGGAGCTGATGGGACAGCAATTAACAACAACAACAAAACTCTTCATGTGAGGGAATTAACAAAGCTTGGAGTGCTGGTGGTGCAATGGTTAAGAGTTGAGCTCTAATCAAAAGGTTGGCAGTTCGAATCTGCCAGTCGCTCCTTGGAAACCCTATGGGACAGTTCTACTCTGTCCTGTAGGGCAGTTCTACTCTGTCCTACTCTGAGTCAGAATCAACTTGACGGCAATGGGTTTAATGGCAATTGAAAATAAATTTTCTTAACGTATAAAATATGATCATGTTTGAAGAGTAAGTAAAACAACTAAGAAAAATAAAACCACTACCAATTTTACAATGGGCTAATGTAATTGGTTTTCTAATTAATTAATATGAGCATCTCTAAAGCCAAGTAACTAATCAAAGAATGGAACAGAGATTAGTATATGCATACTGCTAACAAAAATAGTTAAATATTCAATCTCAGAGTAAACAAATATGAATAAAATAGAATTATTGTGCTTATAAGACTGACAAAGTGAAAATGCTCAATGCTGCAAAGCGTGCAATGACACAGGCACTTTTTTGCATCACTGGTTGTTGTTACTTGCCGTCAAGTCAGTACCGACTCATAGCGACCCTATCTATAACGGAACGAAACACTGTGCCATCCTCACAATCCTTGTGCTTGAGCCCGTTGTTGCAGCCACTGTGCCAATCCATCTCATTGAGGCTCTTCCTCTCTTTCACTGACCCTCTACTTTACCAAATATGATATCCTTCTCCAGGGACTGATCCCTCCTGATAACATTTCCAAAGTATGTGAGACAAAGTCTCGCCATCCTTGCTTCTAAGGATCATTCTGGCTGTACTTCTTCCAAGACAAATTTGTTCATTCTTTTGGCTGTCCATGGTATAGTCAATATTCTTCACCAACACCATAATTCAAAGACATCAATTCTTCCTCCGTCTTCCTTATTCGTTGTCCAGCTTTTGATGCATATGAGGTGATTGAAAACACCATGGCTTAGGTCAGGTTCACCTTAGTCTTCAAGGTGACATCTTCGCTTTTTAACACTTTAAAGAGATCTTTTGCAGCAGATTTGCCCAATGCAATTCGTAATTTGATTTCTTGACTGTTGCTTCCATGGGTGTTGATTGTGAAACCAAGTAAAATGAAATCCTTGATAACTTCAATCTTTTCTCCATTTATCATGATCTTGCTTACTGGTCCAGTTGTGAGGATTTTTGTTTTCTTTATATTGAGGTGTAATTCATACTGAAGGCTGTAGTCTTTGATCTTCATCAGTAAGTGCTTCAAGTCCTCTTCAGTTTGCATCACTGGTGGGTACATAAAATTATTTTTGTAGAGAACATTGACAAATATCCTAAATCCTTAAAACATTATAATCTTTATGTCCTTTGACCTAATAATTCCACTTCCAGGAATCAATCTTAAAGAAAATAATCATGAGTACAAATCTTAATGAAAAACCAATAGTCTTATATTTGTTAAATATGGGAACAATCTCAATATAATATTATAAGGACATTGATCTAATTGGCATTGAAACAATATGCTGCCGTAAGCATAATGTTGACAAAGCCTTTTTAATCACTGTGAAATCAAACTCCTAGTAGGATATTTTGCAAAATTTTTAGCCTAAAATTCATCTTAAAACTTGCACAAATACACATAGGATTATTTTGAGAGAAAAGAATGATTATACAAAACAAAAAAACAAACAAACAAATGCACAGCCTATATTAAGTGAAAAGATGATATTGGACCAGAAATAAACAATTTTGTCAATGAGAGAAAATAGGAAATTTAGTTTATGGTGGCATCTCAAAAGAGCGGGGAGAGATGGATTACTCACAGTTGATACTGTGATGATTTCTGTCTTTATGGAATAAATAATTAGACCCATATTACACAACGTACACAAAAACTTCCAGATAGATCAAAGAACTAACCCCCCCGTTATAAAGTATTATAGCAACATATAGGAAAATGATTCTATATTTTACTAATAAGGAGGCTCTTTTTAAGCAGAACTTAAAACCTAGAAATCCCCAAAATGAAAGATTGCCAGATTTGACTAAATGCAGTTGAAAATTTCTTCATGGAAAAGATACCTTCAAGTTCAAAATCAAGCAACAGATGGAGAAAAAATGCCTGACATCTATTAATTTGATAACTATATCTTGAATATATAAAAATTTCCCACCAATCAATAAGAAAAAGACAAAAGAAAAAAAGAAAAATGGGAAAAGAGGAAATATAAAGCAATTCCCAAAAAAAAGAAATATAAATGGCTACTAAATATATGAGGAAATACTCAGCCTCATTGGCAACCAGGAGAGTACAAAATCAAATAGCCTCATAAAATCTCTTTTTCTCCCCCTCAGTAAGAATAGACACAAAGAAGGAAGAAAGATTGATACTAAGTGTTGGCAAAAATGTGAGGAAACTTTCCATTAAATCACAACTGTTAAGTTAATTTTTGAAGACAGTTTAGCAGGATCTATAATTATTTTCCATGAGTATAATTTTGGACTGCAATTCTCCTTTGAGGAAATTGTCCCAGATGAATATGTCCATATAGCTTGTTTGTAATAGAAGAATTTGCAAACAACTTAAAAATCAATCGATAACAGAATTCTTCAATAAATAACCATACGTTTGATACTATGGAATACTCTGCAGCTGCTAAAATGTATGAGGCAAATACGGACATATTTAAAGTTAAAATAAGCCTGTTGTTGTTGTTTTAGCTGCCGACTTCCTAGTCTGTCTTAGTCTGGATGCTGCATTGAAATCTGTATAACATCTTAGCAACACACAAGCCACCACTGATAGATGGGTAGTGGCTGCACTTCAGATGCCGTGGCTGAGAATTGAACTTGGTCTTCTGCATGGAGGGTAAGAATTCTACCACTGAACCACTACTACCCCCTAAAATAACCCTAGGCAAATTTTAAAATAAAATAAGTATGTATCAGAGGGGAAAAAATGTATGTTAATATTCCACTTAAGCAAAAAATACAAACTAAATTAAACTAAGCTTCCATCTTCTTCAAATACTAATGCCTATCTGTACATATTAAGGAACCCTGATGGCACAGTGGTCAAGAGCTCAGCTGCTAACCAAAAGGTCAGCAGTTCAAATCCACCAGCCACTCTTTGGAAACCCTACAGGGGCAGTTTTACTCTGTCCTATAGGGTCGCTATGAGTTGGAATCGACTCAATGGCAACGAGGTTAGCTTTATTTTGTGTGTGTACAGATTAAAACCTTTTCGTGCCCAGTGGTACATATAGCAACCACGAAGTTTTTCAGCCTCTGGGGTTTATAGGGAAGCTACTGAAATACTGACAGTGTGTGCTGCTGAAAGGCAGGGGACTTTATGGCTGTTTGAAATTGAACAAACAGGCGTGTGCTGCAAATTACTGTTTTTACAGGGTATTGTATGAGATTGTCTGAATTTTTGGTAGGAAAAAGAAATTTTGAAAATTTTTATTTATTACACGTATGTACCACTAGACCCTGGTGGGAACGCTGGGGTATATTAGTGATACTTCATATGTACTGCTAAACTCTTAGGGTAGGCTTGTGTGAGGGGACAAGAAAACAAAAATCCCCATACTACCTACTAAAAATTCAGACACATTCAATGATTCAACATGCTTCCTTTAATGAAAATGCATGGTATCAACAAAAAATTCAAAGCAGGAAATAATTGGGTCACCAAAGGGTTACTATTGTAAATTTGGTGGTGTCTCTTCCATAGAGGAATCCTCTGGAAGACTGCCATGCTCAGCATCCTTTGTTGGCCCATGAAATTCAGCTCAGTCTCCAAACTTGTCGACCCCACTCAGCAAAACAAATAAACTCTGTGATTATTCTGGTACAAATACTAACTAAAAGAAGTAGCATGCAAAATGTAACACTTATTATGATTCAAAACACTTATTTTGCACTATTTGGCTTTTTAATAATTAGAATAATTTTGAAGAATATATTACGTCTTTACTTTTGGAGTACACCCTTCTTTCCTTGGCTCTAGAGAGACTACACAGCTATTTTAAGATTTATTTCAGGAGCAGTGGGATATTGTAATGGTGAGTATTTTGCCTGATGACTCACTTTCCCTCTCCGATGATTCACTCATGCTTTAGAGAACTGATCACTTCAATAATATTATTTTGTCACCATCATTGTCACCTACAGATACTTCTTTCCTTTTAAACAGTTTAAAATATTAAACGTTTCTATCCTTGTCTTCGTTCAACCATTTATGAGCACTCTGAAATATCTGGTTGAAATTGTATATTTCAGGTGCATACACTTCTTATGTTTTAGTTCCTTGAGCTCTTAAATGTGTCTTTGTGATCTTAGTAAAGTGACTCAACATCTTTGGACCTCGTTTTCCTCTTTGGAAAATATTAATGTCTTAAAATATAACGAAGATCTCTTCGACTTCAAATTACTTTGTAAATATATGAGTTCAGGAATCAATATAATTGTGTATATGTGAATAATTTGTCATGGTAATAATTATAATCCATTTAAAAAGAACACAGATTAGAAGTGGCTCAGTGAAAAGTAGCTTATTTTTTTAAGGTTTGCCTTTGTAACACATTAATACAGATATAAATGGCACACATATTTGCATGCTTCTTGGGTACCTGATACACACAAAAAGATAGTCTGAATTTCATTAACACATGAGATGAAGTCAATAGCATAAAATGGGTTTTGTTAACTGACTCCTTGGATACCAACCAACATTTCAATTGTCTTAAACATATCAACCACATCATACTATTTATATAATGTAACATAATCAACCATGTTAGAACACATGGCATACAAAGGAATGATTAATCTATTATATTTCTACATGAAGACACACTTTTTCTTCAGCTCAGCATTCAAATTAGGCATTCTAAAAAGACTCCCTTGAAAGAAATTGGTCACTAAAAATAAACATGGATTGAAAGTACAATGGAGACTTATACCAAATAATCTTAGTAATGGGTTTAATTGATGGAAAGACCAGGCTTTCCACAGTGGAATGAAAAGTCTATCATTATAGGTTGATTTAACTTTCAGAGCCTATAAATTGAAAGAAAGCATCCCTGAGTGGCACCAACAGTTGGCTACAAACTGGTTCAAATTCACCCAGATGCAGCTCAAAAGAAATTCCTGGCAGTCTACTTCTGAAAGATCACAGCCGTTGAAAACCTTATGGCGCACAGTTCTACTCTGACACATATGAGGTTACCATGAGTCAGAAATGACTTCAAAGCAACTGGTTTACAGGTTTTAAACTGAAAGAGCAAGGCTGTTGCTACGGAAACCAAGGATCTTATTGAATTCTTAATCAATTTATAGGTGTATTAGTACAGTAAATTGATTATGATTTATTAAGTGGAAATAGGTAAGAGATGACAACCACTGCAAATCATCAAGGAATTTAAATCTAGAGGCATAGGATATATGTTACAAACAGAACATGAAATATAGGGACACCATCAATGACAAGGGCTTTATGAAGGCGTGTGGATATTTGCATACAGACCATGATAGTTCAATAAGGAGGTGAGAATTGCTTGAATTGAAAGCTTAACTGAAGTGAAGTGGGGAACATCACTGTCAAGCAGATATGATTTTACCTCTATAAAGTTTTCAGGATGGATTCACCATCACAGGAAAGAGAGGTAGGGTAGGGGTCAGACAAGGGTCCACATATTTGCCAGGCAGGAAATCCCTTAATATATCTAACTTTTTAAAGTTAGAATAGGGGTGGTGGTAGCAGAGAGGAGTGGAAACTGGATATTCTGAAGGTTTCTGTGTGTTTGAACAAGTGCTATCTCTTTGAATCAAGATCACTAGGAAGTTCTTGAAATCGTTTGTGTTGGAAACAATTATTCTTTTTTCTTGTTTCACTTGCTCCATATTGTTTCTTGATCTGGACACTGAAAAAATCATGCTCCACATGTTTGTGGAGAACACGTGTCACTTCTGGAGGTTGGAAATGGCAGGACTGGGGTAGCAGAGGTAGTATGCTCCACAGGTGGTCTCAGGTTGTAGACAATTACAAACTAGGTCCATCTAGTCCTACAATGGTGAGAGGTGAAATTTCTCCTTCATTCTCCTAGAGGATCCCCTTTCGGTATTCATTAAGTACAGATCAGCACATGCATGTGAAGAATGCCCCCCTAGGTCAGAAAAAACACCTGAAAGGATGGGAGTGAACAATTACCAAAACTCCCACAGGGAGATTAGTGGCTGCCAAGTACAGAGGGTACAAGGGATAAGGAAGGACTGCTAGTGGGTATGGGGTTTCTATTTGGGCTGAAGAAAATGTTCTAAAATTAGATAGTGGTGAGATTGCAAAACTCTATGTTGTTGTTTTTGTTAGGTGCCGTTGAGTTAGTTTCGATTCATAACAGTCCTATGTACAACAGAACAAAACACTGCCCAGTCCTGCACCATCCTCACAATCCTTGTTATGCTTGAGCCCATCCTTGCAGATACTGTATCAATGCATCTCTTTAAGGGTCTTCCTCTCTTTCACTGACCCTCTACCAAGTATGATGTCCTTCTCCAGGGACTGGTCCCTCCTGACATCATGTCCAAAGTAGGTGAGATGAAGTCTCCCATCCTTGCTTCTAAGGAGCATTCTGGTTGTACTTCTTCCAAGACAGATTTGTTCATTCTTCTGGTAGTCCATGGTGTATTCAATATTCTTCACCAACACCATAATTTAAAGGCATCAATTCTTCTTCGGTATTCCTTATTCATTGTCCAGCTTTCCTATGGATGTGAGGCAATTGAATGTACCATGGCTTGGGTCAGGTGCATCTTAGTCCTCAAAGTGACATGTTTGCTCTTTAACACTTTAAAGAGGTCTTTTGCAGCAGATTTGCCCATCGCAATACGTCGTTTGATTTCTTGACCGCTGCTTCCACGAGCGTTGATTTTGGATCCAAGTAAAATGAAATCCTTGACAATTACAATCTTTTCTCCATTTATTATGATGTAGCTTATTGGTCCAGTTGTGAGGATTTTTGTTTTCTTTATGTTTAGGTGTAATCCACATTGAGGCTGTTGTAGTCTTTGATCTTCATCAATAAGTGCTTAAAGTCCTCTTCACTTTCAGCAAGGAAGGTTATGTCATCTGCATAATGCAGGTTGTTAAAGGTCTTCCAATCCTGATGCAAAGTTTTTCTTCATATAGTCCAGCTTCTCAGATTATTGGCTCAGCATAAAGTTTGAATAAGTATGATGAAAGGATACAACCCTGATGCACACCTTTCCTGACTTTAAATCACATAGTATCCCTTTGTTCTGTTCAACCTCTGCCTTTTGGTCTATGTACCGTTTCCTCACGAACACAATCAATTCTTCTGGAATTCCCATACTTCTCAGTATTATCCATAATTTGTTATGATCTACACAGTCGAATGCCATTGCATAGTCAATAAAACACAGGTAAACATCTTTCTGGTATTCTCTGCTTTCAGCCAAGATCCATCTGACATCAGCAGCAATGTCCCTTGTTCCACGTCCTCTTCTGAATTTCTGGCAGTTCCCTGTCAATGTACTGCTGCAACCATTTTTGAATTATCTTCTGCATATTTTACTTCTATGTGATATTAATGATATTGTTTGATAACTTCTGCATTCTGTTGGATCACCTCTCTTTGGTATGGGCACAAATATGGATCTCTTCTAGCCAGTTGGCCAGGTAATTGTCTTCCAGATTTCTTGGCATAAACAAATTAGCACCTCTAGTGCCACATCTGTTTGTTGAAACATCTCAATTGGTATTCCATCGGTTCCTGGAGGCTTGTTTTTCACTAGTGCTTTTAGTGCAGCTTGGAGTTCTTCCTTCAATGCCATTGGTTCTTGATTATATGTTACCTCCTGAAATGGCTGAATGTCAATGAATTCTTCTCTGGTACAGTGACTCTGTGTATTCCTTCCATCTTCTTTTGATACTTTCTGCATAGTTAAGTCTTTTGCCCATGAAATCCTTCCATACTGGGCAACATGGAACTATAGTCAGAAGCACCATGCCATCCCTCCACAGCAAAGATCCGAAAAACTAAGTCAAACAGAATCACACATCAATCCTGAAACCCTAAGCATCAAATGAAGAGGGAAAGAACTCAGCCAAGCACTATATGCAATAAGAAACTGATCGAGAGCAGACAGCAAGGAGAGATACATGCAGAGGTCCCCTATCAGCTACCGCAGCAAGAATCCACCATCTTGGACTCCTATCGGAGATCAGCAAACGGGGGGTACAAGAAAGCAGCATCACTGAGTTTCCAGCAGGAAATAGAACAACCAGTAACCAACAATATAAGCTTTCCACCCACACCCTTCTTCACCTCCACCTGTCCTCCTCTGCTTCCTGTGGCCACAGTCTTTTGGCTGGGAAGCACCGGCTTCTCTCCGGTGTCACCTGGATTCCACCTGCCCGCACTGGCCAGCTCCCTGTGTGTCATTTGTTGGCTGCTGGTGTTGCTTTTTTCTGCTTCATTAGATTTCTTCCTTACCTCTTACCACCTCCTCCTCCTTTCTCTCAAATACCTGGCTCTGTGTGCCATCTTTGACTCTTCCTGAAAGGCTGCAAAACACTGCTCGACTGTGAAACTGCTTCCTAGCCCATGCCGCCACGCTGCTGGGACCCCTAGGTCTTTTTTTTGTTTGTTTCTTCTAATTTGTTTGTTTGTTTGTTTTATTTTTCTTTTCTGGGCTTGGGAGACCTTCTAGCTGGGCAGTACTGCACAGCTTGGGAGCTACTTCCTTACTCTGTGCAGAATCACAGTGACATCCCTGAAGACATTTTTTTTTTCTAGTTTGTTTTTTTTTTTTGTTTGTTTCTTTGTTTTGTTTTACTCTCTCTCTTTTTCCTTTTTGTCTTTTTTCATTTCCAGTTTCTCGATTTAGTCATTTTTTTCTTTTACCCTTTTTCTTTTTTTTCCCTCCATTTCTCAGTCTTTCATCTTTCCACTCCAATAGCAAGCTCCATTAGCAGTCGTTTTTGTTTTTGTGCATGCTTTTGGCTCCTGTTCCTCTCTTCTATTTCTCCTCTTTCCCATACCCATCATAACTTCACACATCACAATCTCCCCCTCTTTCCTGCCTACCTGCACCATGTGCTGAACATCACACAACCAAGCAGTACAGGCACAGCCTACCAGAACCTGCCCTGCACTGATTCCGAGTCCACCCTATCAGCCCTAGCATGTGTCACAAACAACCCATCCCAGCAGTTCCCCTTCAGCTGGACCTGCCCTGCTATACCATACCTGAGTGACTGACCCTGCCCATTGGAGAAGGAGATGAAAAGTATCGTGCCCACAGATGAGCAAAAAACAAAGAACGCATAGCCTACCTGCTCAGAAATAACCAAATAAAACAAAAAAGCAGGACTAAACAAACAAATCAATCAGTAAATGAGGAAAATAACTACTGAATGCCCCGAAGAGAACAGACAATATAAAAAAAAAAATACAAAAACAGGACAGGATGGTTCTAGCAGGCATCCAAAATAAAACACAAGATGACTTTCCAGAAGAAGAAAAGACACTAGAACTACCTGATAGAGAATTCAAATCTCTAATATTCAGAATTATCCAACAGTTGAAGCAAAAAGCAGACAAAAATGAGGAAAAAATAGACAAATTCATCGAAAAGGCAGACAAATTCATGGAAAATACAGATAAAAAATGGAAGAATTCAAGAAAATAACACAGGACCAAAATGCTAAAATAAATTCACAACTAGAAATCATATGAAGACAACAATTAGAAATCCAAAAGATAAACAACAAGATTTCAGAAATGGACGTTGTCATAGAAGGGCGGAGGAGCAGATGTGAAATGATGAAAGACAGGATCAGCAAAATTGAAGACAAACACTTGGATATAACTCTGTTTGAGGAAAAATCAGAAAAAGGAATGAAGAAAAGGGAAGAAACCCTGAGAATTATGTGGGATACAATCAAAAGCAAAAAATTATGAGTGATTGAAGTTCCAGAACAGGTGGAAAAAACAGAAAACACAGAGAAGATCACTGAAGAACTGTTGACAGAAAACTTCTGCAATATCATGAAAGATGAAAAGCTGGCCATCCAAGAATCTCAATGAACCCCATATAGGATAGACCCCAAAAGAAAATCACCAAAGCATATCATAATCACACTTGCTAAAATCAAAGAGAAACAAAGAATCCTGAGAGCAGCTCGAGAAAAACAAAAAGTCACATATACAGGAGAAACAATAAGATTAAGCTTGGATTATAAGGCAGAAACCGTGCAGGCAAGAAGGCAATGGGATTACATACATAAATCTTGAAAGAAAAAAAATTGCCAGCCAAGAATAATGTATCCTGAAAAACTCTCGTTCAAATATGATGGTGAAATGAGGTCATTTCCAGATAAACAGAAATTAAGGGACTATGTAAAAACCAAACCAAACTTACAAGACAGATTAAAAGGAGTCCTTCAATCTGAGAACAAACACCTTCAGACCACAGGCTGAATCTAGGACAAAGGATTGTACCAGCCAGATATGAACCTAGCAAATGAACTCTTAAGGACTATCCAAAACCAAGAGAATTACAACAGGGAACCAGAGAAGTTAATCTGTAAATGACTACAGCATCAGAACAATAAAAGAGGGACTAAATGGTGTAGCTATAGAACCTTCAAATGGTGAGGAAGGCAAGGCAATACCAAGTAATAATAGACTGGTTCAAACACAGGAAGATAAGGGTAAATTTCAAGGTAACCACAAAGAAAGTTAACAAACCTACTCATCAAAATAAAGAAGAAAAACATAAAGTCTCAGTAAAAAGAAAACCTACAAAAACAAAAGAAATGAAAAAAAATCCACAAACAAAAGGAATTCAGGAAAGGACAGTAAGAGGAACAAACAAAACGTCAGCACCACATAAAAAGCACTACAAAATGATAGCAATAAACTCACACCTCTCAATAATTATGCTGAATGTAAATGGCTTAAATGCACCCATAAAGAGCTGGAGAGTGATGGCATGGATAAAAAAACAGGCTCCATCAATATGTTGTCTACAAGAGACACTCCTTAGAAACAAAGACGTAAATTTATCAAAAATCAAAGGATGGAAAAAAATATATCCAGCAAACAGCTACCAAAAAAGAGTGGGAGTGGCAATACTACTCTCAGATAAAATAGACTTTAAAACAAAATCCACCATAAAAGACAAAGAAGGACACTATGTAATGATTAAGGGGACAATCCATCATGAAGACATAACCATAATAAACATCTACTCACCCAATGGCAGGGATCCAAAATACATAAAACCAACTCTAACAGCACTGAAAAGATAAACTGACAGTTCCACAATAATAGTAGGAGACTTCAACACACCACTCTCGGTAAAGGAGAGAACAACTAAGAAGAAACTCAGGAAAGATACAGAAGACCTAAAGGGCACAATCAGCCAACTTGACCTCATAGACATATATGGAACACTCCATCCAACAGCTGCAAAGTACACATTCTTTTCCAATGCACATGAAACGTTCTCCAGGATAGACCACATCTTAAGCCACAGAGCAATCCTCAACAAGATCCAAAACACTGAGATAATTCAAAGTATCTTCTCTGACCGCAATGCCATCAGGGTAGAAATTAACAACAGAAAAAGCAAGGAAAAAAATCACTTACGTGGAAACTGAATAATACCCTGCTTACACATCACTGGGTAATAGAAGAAATCAGAGATGGAATCAAAAAATTCCTAGACTCAAATGAGAATGAAAACACATCATGCCAAAAC
>NW_004443955.1:16287231-16291442 GCF_000243295.1 Trichechus manatus latirostris
CATTTATAATAGCCCCTAAAAAGATAAAATACTTAGGAATAAATCTAACCAGGGATGTAAAAGACCTGTACAAAGAAAACTACAAAACACTACTGCATGAAACCCAAAGGGATCTACATAAATGGAAAAACATACGTGCTCATGGATAGGTAGACTCAATATAGTGCAAATGACAATTCTACCCAAAGCAATCTACAAACACAGTGAAATCTTGATCCAAATTCCAACAACATTCTTTAAAGGGATGGAAAAAATAATCTTAATGGTATATGGAAAGGGAAGAAGCCCCCGATAAGTAAACCTCTATTGAAAAAAAGAATAAAGTAGGAGGACTGGCACTACCTGACCTCAGAACCTACTATACAGCTATGGTAGTCAAAACAGCCTGGTAATGCTACAATGACAGATACATTGACCAATGGAAATGGATAAATTGAGAACCCAGATGTAAATCCACCCACCTACGGTCACCTGATCTTTGACAGGGGCCTGAAGTCCATCAAATGGGGAACAGACAGTCTTTTTAACAAATGGTGCTGGCAAAACTGGATGTCCATCTGCAATAAAATTAAACAGGACCCATACCTCACACAGAAACTAATTAAAAATGGATCAAAGACCTGCATATAAAACCAAAAACTATAAAGTTCATAGACGAAAAAATAGGTTCAATGCTAGAGGCCCTAATGCACAACATTAACAGGGTACAAAGCATAACCAGCAACACACAAACCCCAGAAGATAAGCTAGATTACTGGGATCTTCTAATAGTTAAACACTTGTGCTCATCAAAAGACTTCACCAAAAGAGTAAAAAGAGAACCTACAGACTGGGAAAAAATTTTTGGACAGTACAAGTCAGACAAAGGTCTAATTTCTAAAATCTATGAGAAAATCCAACACCTCTACAACAAAAAAGACAAAATAATCCAATTAAAAAATGGACAAAGGAAATGAACAGACACTTCACCAAAGAAGACATTCAAATGGCCAACAGACACATGAGGAAATGCTCATGATCACTAGCCATTAGAGAAATGCAAATGAAAACCACAATGTGATACCATCTCACCCCGGCATTACCAGCACGAATCAAAAACGCTGGAAATAACAAATGTTAGAGAGTCTGCGGGGAGATCGGAACTCTTATGCACTGCCCGTGGGAATGGAAAATGATACAACTATTTTGGAAAATGATATGGCGCTGCCTTAGAAAGCTGGAAATAGAAATACCATACAATCCAGCAATCCCAGTCCTAGGAATATATCCTAGAGAAATAAGAGCCGTCACACAAATAGACATACGTACACTCATATTCATTGCAGCACTGTTCACAATAGCAAAAAGATGGAAACAACCTAGATACCCATCAAAAGATGAATGAATAAACAAACTATGGTACATACACACAATGGAGTATTATGCAATGATAAAGAACAATGATGAATCTGTGAAGTGTCTCATAACATGGATCAAACTGGAGGACATTATGCTGAGTGAAATAAGTCGATCACAAAAGGGCAAATATTGTATGAGACCTCTACTGTAAAAGCTCATGTAATAGTTTACACACAAAAAGGAACAATCTTTGTTGGTTACGAGGGATGGGAGGGGTGGGGGTGAACTAAATAGACAATAGATAAGTGGTAACTTTGGTGAAGGGTAAGATAGTATATAATACTGGGGAAGCCAGCACAACTTGTACAAGGAAAGGTCATCATCGAAGCTCCACAGATACATCCAACCTCCCTGAGAGACTGAATTGCTGGGCAGAAGGCTGTGGGGACCATGGTCTCGGGGAATATCTAGCTCAATTGGCATAACACAGTTTATAAAGACAATGTTCGACTTTCTACCTTGGTGAGTAGCATCTGGGGTCTTAAAAGCCTGTGAGCAGCCATCTGAGATACTCCACTGGTCTCACCCGTTCGGAAGCAAGGGAGAATGAAGAGAACAGGATACATGGGAAAAATTAGTCCAAAGGACTAATGGACCACAGCTACCACAGCCTCCGCCAGACTGAGTCTAGTACAGCTAGATAGTACCTGCCTACCACCACTGACTGCTCTGACCTGGATCACAACAGAGGGTCCTGGACAGAGCTGGAGAACGATGTAGAACAAAATTCTAACTCACAAAAAAGACCAGATTTACTGGCCTGACAGAGTGGAGAAACCCAGAGAGTATGGCCCCCGGACACCCTTTTAGCTCAGTGGTGAGATCACTCCCGAGGTTGACCTTTCAGCCGGGGATTGGACAGCCCCATAAAACAAAAGGGGACTAATGACGCACAGCAGTCCAGGGACAAGGACTAGAAGGAAGAAGGGGACAGGAAAGCCAGTGATAGGGAACCGAAGTTTGAGAAAGACAGTGTTGACATGTCTTGGGGTTGTTAACCATTGTCGCAAGGCAATATGTGTACTAACTGTTTAATGAGAAACTATTTGTCCTGTAAATTTTCATCTGCAGTACAAAAAAAAAGAAAGAATTATCTTTGTGAGAATTATCAAATTGACAACAGCAACTCAAAAGGTTTGATGGGAAGCCTACGGGGCAGTGAGCTGAAGATAAAACAGTGATGGAATAATTTGGAAAAGGATAGTGAGAATAGCAGCCAACTGGAAAAATATAATCGATGTCACTGAATTGTACATGCAGAGACTTTTTTGGAATGGTGTAATTTTGGCTATGTATATTTTCACCAAAAAAAAAAAAGTTTCCTCCAAGGTCGAAAAGAGAGAATGTTGACATGTCTTGGGGTTGTTAACCAATGTCATAAATATGTGTACTGACTGTTTAATGAGAAACTATTTGTTCTGTAAATCTTCATCTTAAGTACAATAAAGAAAATTAAAAAGAAAATAAAAAACCAGAACAACAAAAATATTCTTCAATATTCTAACTCGAGGCTTCAATCTTTTCTTCAGTTCTTTCAGCTTGAGAAATGCCAAGCATGTTCTTCCCTTTTGATTTTCTAACTCCAGGTCTTTGCACAACTCTATGAATATACAAAAACCAAAACCAAAACCAAAACCAAACAAACAAAAAACACAGAAACCCTGAACTTGAAAAGGGTGAATTTTATGGTATGTGAACCATATCACAATAAATTATGTAAAAAATGTGTTGTGTGAATGAAAAAAAAATCTGAAGTTATTATATTAATATTAGAAAGAAAACAAAAAACAGCAGAATACACATTGTTTCCAAGCACTATTAAGAATAAAAGAGGTGAGAAGTACCACAAATTTTACAGATAACAAAGAATAATAATGGAATAATGAATAACTTTATGATAATATATTTAACAACTTAAATGAAATGTATCATGTCTTTGGAAGACACACAACCAAAGTTCAAAAGCTCACTGAAAAAATAGATGATCTGAAACACCCTGTATCTGTTAAACAAATTGAATTTGCTGTCAAAATATCCTCCCACAAAGAAAACTCCAGGCCTACGTGGCTTTTAGAAATTTGGCAAAAGTCTACCAAACTATTAAAAAAGAAATAATACCAGTTCTACACAAACTCTTCCAGAATATTAAAGAGGAGGGGATACCTCTCAACTTATTCTATGATTCCAGCGTATCTTAATTCCAGATCTAGACAAAAAAAGAAACCAAAAATCCATTGCCATCAAGTTGACTCTGACTCATAGTAACCCTTAGACAGAGTAGAACTGCAGTGTAGGGTTTCCAAGGTTGTAATTTTTCTGGAAGGAGACTACCCCATCTTTCCCCAAAGAGCGGCTGGTGGGTTCAGACTGCCAACTTTCGGTTAGCAGTCAAGCGCTTACCAATTTTTTCGAAAAGAATGTGTGCCTTTTGTTTCTGTTTGCTAGCTGTGCCCTCCCGTCCCCCTCATCCCCACCCCCTGTAAGGCACCCTCAAATGCACCGCCAAGTCAATCCTCTTCCACATTGCTGCTGTAAAAAAATTCAGCATAGCTTACTTACAAAAATACTTCTGGGGGAGGGGGAGAAGGCTTGGCTGGCAAACAAACATAGAAGGCACACATTATTTGCCTAAAAGTACAGTAAACACCGCACCACCAGGACTCCTTAATCTAGACTAAGACATTACAAAAAAAAAGAGAACTACTGACGAAATTGTCACATAAAAATATATACAAAAATTCTAAGCGCATTTTTAATTAATATTTTTTTTATTGTACTTCAGGTGAAGGCTTACAGAACAAATAGTTTCTCAT
>NW_004443955.1:16298777-16345579 GCF_000243295.1 Trichechus manatus latirostris
GGTAGGGGACCTCTGCATGAATCTCTCCTTGCTCTCCATTCTCTGTCAGTTTTCTCACTCCATTTGGTGCTTGGCTGAGTTCTTTATCTCTTCATTTGATTTTTTAGGGTTTCAGGATTGTTGTATTCTCTGTTTGGCTTAGTTTTTTGGATCTTTGCTGTGGAGATACGGCGTGGTGCTTCTGCTTAGAGCACCATTTTGCTGGAATCCTCCTAAGCACATTTTAATCAAAATTGAATGCACAAAATAGAAAAGATAATACATCCTGACAATTGGGATTTATCCAAGGGGTGAGGAAGTTTGGTTTAACTTTCAAAAATCAACTAATTCACCATATTAGTAGACTAATAAGATGATAATCTCCATAAATAAAGAAAACAATTTGACAAAACTAGACATCCATTCCTCACAAAATCTTTACTCATGATTTTGGAAGATTGAGAAATGTACCCTACCTGAAAGAAGGCATCTATGACAAAACTACAGCTAGCATTATACTTAATGGTGAAAGAGTTAATACTTTCACCCTATGGTAAGGAAAAACACTAATATATCTGTTCTCACTAATTCTTTTCAGTATTATACTGAAGGTTCTTGCTAGTGCAATAAAGCAAGGGAAAGAAATACAAGGTATTCAAACTGGAAAAGAAGAAGTAAAACGGTCTTTATTTCCAGACAATATGATTATTTACATAGAAATCCTTATGGAATCTAGAAATAAGCTACTAGAATTAATAAGTGAATGTAGCAAATTTCAGGATACAAGATCGATATACAAAGATCAATTGTATAGCCATACTGCAATGGAAATTGGACATTGAGATTTCAAAAAATACCTTTTTAGAAGCATAAAAATATGAAAAATTTACATTTCATAAATTTATGCAAGGTCTGTTACTAAAAGAAATTGAAGAATACCTAAATAAGTGGAGAGATATACCATGTTCATGCATCAAAATACTCAATTTTATTGTCAATTATGCAATATGTATCTACAGATTAATATTCATCCCAATCAAAATCCTAGTTGACTTTTTTATGTAAATTGTTAAGTTGATTCTAAAATTCATAGTGAATGCAAGGTACAAAATACAAAACAATCCAAGAAAAGAACAAAGTTGAAAGACTTATACTACCTGAGTTCAAAACTTACTGTAAATCTACAGTAGTCAAGACAGTGTGGTATTGCTGTCACGCTGGATAAAACAGAATAGTAGGTCTAGAAGTAGGCCTGTGCATATAATTGTTTTTTGACAAAGGTGAAAAAGCAATTAAGTTAAGAAGAGATAGTTGTTTCAACGAAAGATGCTGGAACAATTGGATATCCAACTGCAAAACAAATAGACTTCAATAGATACAAAATGATACAATCTCTTTGGAAAACTGGCAGTTTCTTAAACTGTTAAGCATAAACCTTGCATATGATCCAGCCATTCCATTCCTAGAAATTTTCCCAAGATAATTGAAAATATATGAACATATGTCCATACAAAGACTTGTGCATGAATGTTCACAAGCACTTTAATTGCAATAGCAAAAATCTAGAAACAACCCAGATATCATTTTGGCATGTTCATATGATGGAATACTATTCAGGAATAAAAATAAGTTATTGATAAAAGAAACAACATGGTTGAATCTCAAGATAATTATGCTGAGTGAAAGAAGCCAGACAGAAAAAAAAACCCATACAGTTTTATTTGATTAATATAAAGTTCTAGAGAAGGCAAACTAATCTATATTGACAGAAAGCATGGCAGTGGTTTCCTAAAGGTCGGGATGGACTAAGAGGTTTTAGAAGGAGGGTTTATAAAGGGACATGAGGAAACTTTTGGATGTGTTGGATATGTTCATTATCTTAATTATGGTGTGCTTTCAGTGGTGTGCACATATGTAAAAACTTATTGAAATTTTCACTTTATAAATTTCATTTTATTATGTCACTTACAACTCAGTAAAGATATTTCAAAATGATATGTAATGGGGGACAAATTTTCGGTTCAAGAAACCTAAGCACAAAATAGAGTTGAGTTGGTTTAAGAAGAGCTATCATATTTAAACATACTGAACCTTCTACCAACTACTTTACATATATTGTTTAATTTAGATTTTCAATAGTGCTTTGATGAAGGTAATATTATTTAATTTTGTAAAAGAGAAGTTTGGTTTGTTGATTAATTTGAGTTTCAATGAATGTTAGTTACAGATACATAATGTAATACAAATGAAATTAATAGAAGCACTGAGGGAAATGTCATTCCTGGCTGAAGTGATGAGGGAAGGATTTAAAACTCTGCTGTTTTGGGGTATGGCTTTTAAAAAAAGGAAGTCCAAGAGGCTGTCAGTTCATGTGTATGGAATGAGTGAATGGAGTACAGATTTATTTTGTAGAAGTATGGGGAGTGAGTCTGAAAAGTGTGCTGAATACAATTTTTTTCTTGTCTTTTGTTATGGTTTGAATCGTGTCCCCCCAAAATATGTGCTGTAAATCCTAACTCCTATACCTGTGGTTATAATCCCATTTGGAGGTGGATTTTCTTTGTTATGTTCTTTGTTACGTATCAGTTAGGGTGTATTTTAAGCCAATCACCTTTGAGATATATAAAAGAGAAGATTAGGAATAATGAAGAAGCAGAGATAGGGGAAGATAGATGCCACACCATGTGAAGATTGTCAAAGAACTAAGGAAGAATGCCCTTCTCCCAGAGCCACCAAAAAGAGAGAAAGCCTTCTTTTGGAGTCAGCATCCTGAATTTGGACTTCCAGCTTCCTAAACCATGAGAGAATAAATTTCTGATTTTTAAAGCCATCCATTTGTGGTATTTCTGTTATAGCAGAACTAGATAACTAAGACCTTTTGAATGCAGAGCTGTAGACTTTGGCTCTCTTTCTTTAAATACCCATCCATGAGGGCATTTTGGACAAGACATAGACTTGATCAAAGCAATACTTTCAAATTATGATGCACATTTTACACATTCCCACATACTGGTGGTGTGTAAGAAATATTGCAAAAGGTGATGGGAAACTAGACATTGGAAAAGTCCATGCTCAAAGGATTCAGGTCTCAGAGTAATTGAGTGGCAGTCAGAATCGGCAACGGGAAGGCACAGTATTCTCAAAAATCAAGAAAGGAAGTAAAAGGAGTAACAAATGACTCAGATGATCCATAAAAGAAAACATCAATGAGTTAGACTTCATAAAATTAAAAACTCTACTCTGCAAAAGACACTGTTAAGAGAATGAAAAGACAAGCCACAAACTTGGAGAAATTTTTGCAAAGCACATATCTGATAAAGGACTTGCATCCAAGATATAAAAAGAACTCTGAAACCAAATGATAAGAAAACAAACAACCCAATTATAAAATGGGAAAAAGATCTGAACAGACAGCTCACCAAAGAAAAGATGCTCACCACCATATGACATTATGAAATTTCAAATTCATACAAGGAGACAAGCTCTGACAACACTACATACTGAGACAGATTTGGAGCAACGTGAACTAAAATTCATTGCTAGTAGAAATGCAAAATGGTATAGCCACTTAGAAAACAGTCTGGCAGTTTCTTATAAAGTTAATCATAGGCTTACCATATGATCTAGGAATCACACTTCCAGTTGTTTACCTGAATGAACTGAAAATTTATGTCCACACAAAAACCTGCACATGGATGTTTATAGCAACATTATTCATAATTTCCAAAAATTGACAGCAACCAAGATGTCTCTCAATAGGTGAATGGATAAACAAATGGTGGTACACCCATACAGTAAAGTATTATTCAGAAATAAAAAGAAAAGAGCTAAAAGCTAAGAAAAGACATGGAGGAACCTTAAAATTATATTGCTAAGTGAAATAAGTCAGCCTGAAAAAGCTACATACTGTTTGATTCCAATATATGGCATTCTGGAAAAGACAAAACTGTAGAGAAAGTGAAAAGATCAGTGGTTGTTGGGGGCTTAAGGGGAGGGAAGGAGGGATGAAAAGGTGAAGCACAGGGCATTTTTAGGTCAGTGAAACTATTTTGTATGATTCTATAATGGTGTACACATGACATTATGCATTTGTCATAAGTCATAGGCCTGTACAACACAAAGCAAACCCTAATGTAAATAATGGACTTTAGTTAATAATAATGTATCAATACTAGTTCATAGATTATAACAGATAAAGTGCACAGTGCAAGATGTTAATAAGAGGGGAAACTGTGCAAAACGAAGACGAAGTATACAGGAGCGCTCTGTATTTCCTGCACAATTATTCCGTAAACCTAACACTGTTCTAGAAAACACAGTGTATTAAAATCATTAAAAAAAAAAAAAAAAAAGACTCAGATCACAATTCTGGGAAGGCTGGTTTGTGCTGATATTTATCTTAAAGAATAAAAGGATTTTAGGGTTGCAAAGGTCAGCTGCCTCTATACCATTTTCTGACCTCAGTTTGGTAATCAAGAGGTTACTGCTTAGCAAGACTCCCCATGCGTGTTAAGAAACAGCTAAAAGTCATGTTCCGCTTCTTCAGTAGAAATAAATTCTAGCCATGCATATGGCTTCTCAGTTAGTTGACATTCCCTAGCCTTCTTCCTAGAGTCCCTTGGTGGCACAAACGGTTAACTGAAAGCCTGACTGTTGGAACTTACCCAGAGAAGCCTTGGAAGACATGCCTGGTGATCTGCTTCCAAAAGGAAATAGCCTTGAAAACCCTACAGAGCAGTTCTATTCTGCACACATGGGGCTGCCATATGTCGGAATCAATTCAATGGCAACTAACAAGAAAGCCTCCTTTCAGTTAGGAATGACTATTTGACTTTGTTACTTCCCATGGGAAGTGAGTTGAAGAGATGTGTACTGCTTCTGGGTCTGTGATGTGAGACATCTGCGGGATCTCCTCCAATTGTAAGTTCACAGTGATTGACCTCAGAGATGTAAATGATAGCAAGCTTCTAAGGGGTGGTAGACTGGTAGGAAGGAAAGAACCTGATCCCTTGGGTGTTCACAAGCATCAGCACCACCACTTACCTAGAATATTCACCTTGGACTGATACGTGCAACAAAGACAAGCTCTCTTACTACTCTGCATTAGTATTAGCTCTCTTTGTTCCATCAGCCGGGCTGCATACAAATTAATGTCGTCTCATTTTAACATTGGAAAATGCCCTTTCTCTGAGTGACAAAGGGAATGGGACTACCTCAACAACAAAAGGAATATAGGTATTTCTACAACTGGTTGATGGGGTAGAATTTCATATGCATTATATCATATTCAGTTATTTTGACTCCTTTTGAGAATAAATGGCCCTGAGCAGCATCTCACCAAGTAAGCAAGGCTCATCACTAGGTGTTGTTGTTGTTGGTTGCCTTCAAGTCAACTCCGACTCATGGAGACCTCAAGTATAAAAAAGAATAAAACGTTGCCTGGTCCTGCACTTTCTTCACGATCGCTGGTACGCTCTAGTCCACTGCTGTGCCATTGTGTATTTTGAGTGCCTTCCAACCTAGGGGACTCATCTTTCAGCACTATATCTGACAATATTCTGTTGTGATCATAGGGTTTTCACTGGCTAATTTTCAGAAGTAGACTGCCAGAACTTTCTTTTTAGTCTGTCTTACTCTGAAAGCTCTGCAGAAACCTGTTCACCATGGATGACCCACTGGTATTTGAAATACTGGTGGCATAGCTTCCAGCCTCATGGCAACATGCAAGCCAACACAGTACAACAAACTGACAGAAGAATGGTGGATGAACAGGTGTAATGTATGTTAAATGCGTATAATGTGTGCTCTTTGGGAATCTTAGATTTCTTTACCACAAACTTCTCAGAGTCTTTACTAACATACACTGAGAATCAGCAAGAAAGATTTATTGTATGTTGTGTTTCCTGCATTTGTTTGACTTTGGAACTAATTCCCTTTTCTCCTTGAGCTTCTTAAGAGAACAATGCTCCATATTCAAGAGTGGTGTTTTTCAACCACCACCAGTAGCTCAGGTCAGATTCTTATAATCTCATTCTCTTTTTCTCCTCTTTTTCCCTACATGGAGGGGAACAAAACTTCCTGACTTTTCCAGGAAAGTTTCATTTTAATCTTGTTGTCCCTGTGTAATTGTTAACAATATTCCCTTTCACCCTCAGAAAGAGCCCAGGTATGAACAATATGATCATCTGATTTCCAGGCAACTATGGTTGTAGGCTGGCATCTATTTCTTTTCTCTTCCTTGCTCCTCCTTGCTCCTCGGTAAAGAAGCTTGGTTATTGTTCCTTGGGGTAACAATCAGTAACGCTGGGTAGAAATCCACTGAATGAAAAGAGAAACAGCAGTCGAGAAATCAAACGACATTTTATATCGGGTAAATCTGCTGCAAAAGACCTCTTTAAAGTTTTAAAAAGCAAAGATGTCATTTTGATAACTAAGGTGCACCTGACCCAAGCAATTGTATTAGGTTTGACCCAAAGGGGAGTCTGTGGGTGTTGTGGATGATCTGTAAGGTTCAGCACCAGGAAGTTAGACTCATGTAGGAAGTCCAGAAAACAAATATAATTAATACTCACAGGTCCCAGGGAGGAAACTGCAGCATGCCTCAATACAGGGCCACACAGGAGTTGTACCTGGGGACAAAGCAACAATAGGCTGGAACTGTAGGAGAGGGCTTATGCACAGCAAGCAGGGTGGGGTCTTGGTGTTAATGCATACTGCAGTCTTATTGGTCATTTAAAAATTTTCTAGTGCATGAGTGCAGGAAAAGGGAGACGTTTTTATCACGGGGAACCATATGGGACATGACTGGGAAGGGCAAGGACTAAAACTACAGCCATTGGGGAACTGTGCTTTTAGATGGGAACAGGTTCCTATCACAGGAAACCACATGGTGCATACCAGGTAGGGCCAATTAGAAACCACAACTATTGAAAGGTTGTATAATAAAATAGGAATGGTCATGTCAGAAACCGGATGAAAGGTGTTAAAGAATGCAGAGGCAGCCAACAATATATGCCATAAGGGGACTTATGACATCCATGGTCTTTACAATCAATTTGTATGCATGCGAAAGCTGAACAATGGAAAAGAAAGAGAGAAGAATTGACGCATTCAAATCGTGATGTTGGTGAAGACTACTGGATAGACCATGAACTGCCAGAGCAATGAACACATCAATCTTAGAAGAAATATCACTAGAATGCTCCTTGGAAGCAAGGATGGTAAGACTTTGTCTCGCTTACTTTGAACACATCATCAGGAAGGACAAATCACTAGAAGAGGACATCATGTTTGGTAAAATAGACTGTCAGGGAAAGTGAGGGAAACTCTCCATAAGATGAATTGACACAACAGCCATAGCAATGGACTCAAACATACGAATGATCATGAAGAGGGCACAGAACCAGGCATTATTTCTTTCTATTGTACATGAAGATGGAAAAGTGAGGGTTTTGGTAGCAGTAATGATGTCCATACCCCCATGAAAGCCAAAACAATAAATTAGTTGAAAAATTTAGTCAAAACTCTATCTGATTCAGTTAAAAAATGAAAAAAATAAACGCCCATATTAATTATAGAACTGGACGGGTCATTTAAAGACTGTCCCCAGTGGCTAATAAAAATTTTTAAGCCCTGACGAAAATGGGCTTCGTGTGAGGTATGAATATAAGAACTCAGCAGAATAAGAAAGCATTGGAGGAGCAGAGAAAAAACTGGGGCCTAACAAAGCACGTCTCTGAAACCTAAAATGGAAGAGTTAATTTACCGGATTTCATTAATAAATTCAACAAATATATAGTGGACACCTAGCATACTTCAGGAAGTGTGCTAGGAACAGGGACTTTGGAGTTCACAGTGACACTGCCCTTGACTTCAAAAGTTTATGTCCAGTGGGAGGAAAGAGATAATTACATAGTATGACAATTTCTTCAAGGAGGCAAGGAACTTACAGGCGATCTAAGAGTTCAAGGATGACTATGATCAATTAGTATAATAAATATTACTACTGTTGTTGTGTGTCCTGAAGTTGATTTTGACTCATAGCGACCATATATGACAGAGTATAACTACCCCATAGGGTTTCCCAGGCTGTAATCTTTATAGGAGCAGATTGTCAAGTCTTTTCTCCCCTGGAGCCCTTGCGTGGATTCAAACTGCTGACCTTTAAGTTAGCAGCTGAGTGCTTAACCATTGCGCCACAAAGCCTCCTTTTTATTACTGCTACTGTTGCTGTTATTACATACACCGATTACTCGCTACGTGCCAGACACTGCCTGCCCTATTTCAGTATTTTCTCCCTATAATGGCACAGTGTGGGTACCTAGTGTTACCCCATTTTACCTGTTAGAAAATAGAGTCTTAGGGAATTAAAGTTACTTACCAAAGAACACACACTACTAAGTAATTGATTTTGGAGACTAAAAAATAGCTGGCGGAAGAATGTCTTCCTGCCTTATACTCTTCTGACATGGCTGAGGGCGGGGAGGAGGACAGCAGGGAGAGGAAAGACCATTAACCTTGTGTTTGTGAGAAAAAAGAGCAAATGATCTGTAGAAACTTCCACAAGTCCTTTAGCTCTGTGAATGTTAAGATTTAATGATCTCTTTCAGATTTTTGAGCATCTTTTTTCCCTCTCACTAAATCTTTTCCAAGGCAAAACAATCATATTTCTACTTGGGAAATACGGACAGATATGAACATACTTTACTATTGTCCCTAGCATAATGTTGCCTAGAAGCTAAAGTGGCTGTATTTACTCCACTGGGGAGGTGGATTTGTGCTAAAGAATGATCTTTTGGAAGGCAAAATTAATTTAAAAAAAGTAAAGGAAAGAGTGGCCCAGATTTCTCCTTCCCCACGTTGCTGAAGAGAAGCAGGATGATGGAGCTTCCACACCGTTGTCTGTGTCCCCGCCTTTGATCCCTGGTGAGTATTCTCACAACCTACTTCCTGCTTAATTTCATACATTCAGATATGTCCCCAAATTTTTCAAAAAAAGATGAAAAATGAAATCGAACTTTACATAATTGAGACGAGAACTGCATTACAGCACATTTATTTTTAATTCTTCAAGTTTCTGGGAAATGCGAAGTATAAATGAAAGAAGACCATGATCTTTAATTAAATTCGGCATCTATTTCAACAGGATGGCAGCAAGTTCAAGATGGAGCAGGGCTTTGTGTATTCTGCTAGGTAACTCACCTCCATTTGCATCCTGCTTTGCTGTGAGTAATATGCAGGGAGGCTGGCATTCTCTGTGTGTCAGCTAAAGAGAAAAAATGCTGCTGTGACACAGCACTTAGCTCTATAACTAATCATGCTGGAATCTCTGAAAAACATCGTTTAGATGGTCAATGCTAACAACTGCAGAGTAACAGAAACCTACAGAGATAAATGAATGACCACAGCTACCAAAATAATAGTGAATACTGATAATAACAAGACTTCACTTGACATTCAAGGGTGGGTGTCCCTACAACGTAGATTAGTGGTTTACCAGGGACGAGGAAAGAAAGGAATGGGGAGTTATTGCTTAATGGGCACAGAGTTTCTGTTTGGGGTGATAAAAAGTTTTGGAAATAGGTGATGGTAAATGTTGCACAACATGGGGAATGTAATTAATGGCACTGAATTGTACACTTAAAAATGGTTGAATGGCAAATTTACATTATTTTCTTACCATAATAAAACAAAACACAAGGAATGACAACCAGGTTAAGTGTCATGCAGATTAAAATTCTCTTCACAAAGAGAAAAAGAGAGAGTGAGCCAGAGAGACTCTACTATGACCTCAAGATGTCGTACCAAAGTCTTGAGGACATTGCTCATCATGTCATTGATTCAGCAGAATTTGAAATCTCTGATTGTGGTGGTGATGGCCAGAACTTCAGGCTCCTTAGATGTACATTAATCTAGTTCATATTATCAGAGTTTATCAATTTAAGGACTCTATTGCCTGTAACTAAAAACATTTGGGATCAGGTAATTTACTCTGTTACAAATGATAAAAACTAATAAATGAATGAACAATAATAAAATAATTGTCCCCTACTTCTCTTTGTTGGAGGCAGTGGATATAGCACATGACTTCGTTCCAGCTTCTATAATTTCAGTCATGATAAGGTAGCATCCTGGTTCTCAAAGCAACAGCATCACTTGGTACCTATTGCAAATGTATGTTGTTGGCCCACACCTTGAATCTACTAAATAGGATACTCTGGGGATGAGGCCAGCGATCCCTGTTTTAATGAAACCTCTAGGTTATTCTGATGCACACTCAAGTCTGAGAACCACCACTGCAGCACACTGCTTCATGGGAAAAAGCTATGGTGATTTTGGCACTCAATGTATAAAGGGCAGACAGCTTTCAAAATATCACAGCTGTAAAATATTTGCTTATCTATAATTAGCCATAAAATGAGATACTTTCTTTTTTTTCCTCTTAAGGGCTTAGGTGCAGAACATTGAAATATACTGTGGACTTCCAGAAGAATGAACAAATCAGTCTTAGAAGAAATAAAACCACAATGCTCCTTAGAAGCTAGAATAGTGAGACTTTGTCTTGCTTACTTTGAACACGTCATCAGGAGGGACCAAACGCTAGAAGAGGACATCAGGTTTGGTAAAGTAAAGGGTCAGGGAAAATGAGAAAACTCTCCATGAGATGGACTGACACAATCACCACAACAATGGACTCAAACATACCAATGATTGTGAAGATGGCACAGGACCTGGATATGTTTCATTCTTTTATACATAAGGTCGCTGTAAGTTAGAGCCCACTGGACAGCAACTAACAATAACAAGGCGTTTGGGAAGTGGAGAGGGAGTGTGAATTAAAGTAGCATTTATTTAGTGCCTGGTATGAGCCAACATTGTCCTGAGGCTTTTTACTCCATAGCTCTGTTCCTCACCAACAACCATATGAAACAATCAGCATTATTTTTATTTTACTCTTTTATTACCATTGGCATAAATGGTATACCAGTCACTTTCTATGTCTCTGGACCTCAGAGGTAGATGTTATTCCAGTTCTGATGCATTTAACATCAAGGTGGGTCCCTTCTGAAATGCACAAAGCTCAGAAGACCTCAGTTGGAGCCTCACTGTTGTGTAGGCTGAGCATTCTATTAGGCGATGTTTTCTGGACGTGTTAGTCTTGTAAACTTTTTTCTTCTATTTCCGTGAGATAAGGCTTGCAAGCATAATTATGGCTTTCCTGTTCGATGGGTAGGGAGCCCTGTGGGGTTTGTTTTGGTTTTTCAGTGTCATATTTGGAAAACCAGAGGTTCCCCCACGTAACCTAATGGAAAGCCACCCTCAGTAAATCATTTATCTAGTTCTCATTGGTTCTTGTCATACCGCAGTGCCACTTGGCTCGCTGGTGGCTTGTATTGCCAGATCGTATTTCTCAAAATCCGTATTACCAATCAAAAATTTAAACACACTCAATTAGTAAGCATGCATTCCAATACTGAAAACACATGCCATCAAAAAAAACAAAAAAAAATTAAGGAGAAAAAATGCAGTAACAAAAGGGTTAAAGATTGGGAACTCCAGTGACTGTGACCCACATGACAGAGCTAGACCTTTTCTTTTCTGTGATCAAATCTCAAGTACTTAAAGAAGCTGGATGTGTAATATACGTGAGTGAAATAAAGTGTGGTGTAAACGACAAAAAGTACAAATTTGATGGTTAAGGGTAAGTGATCCTCGGCCTTGATTTTGTGAAAATTGGGTAGCGTGGGGAAGAGAGAACTGGGGAACTGAGAGAACCCAGGGAGGCAGCTGCTGTGCAAATCTTCCAGGTTGTGGTCAAAGGTATTAGGGACCCAGAGTTGTCAAATCTTCTGATTTTTCCAGGGAAGCCTGAAATTAAGATATGGATGTAAAATCCCCTGATTTTTAATGTTGGAGTTGAAAACGTATACATAACATATGATATTTTAAAAGTATATATTTTGAGCGCTGGTGACACACTGTTTGAGAGCTCAGCTGCTAATCAAAAGGTTGGCAGTTCGAATCCAACAGCTGCTCCTTGGAAACCCTATGGAGCAGTTCTACGCTGTCCTATAGTGTCACTATGGGTCAGAATTGACTCGATGGCAATGGGTTTATACATATACATACATACCTACATACCTACATATATATATATATATATATATATGTAATTTTGAAAATGAAACTAAACACATCTGCTGTCTGCATTTGGCCAGGTGGCAACCTTTGATATATTCTGAAGTGAAACCCAAAGTCGACTTTCCCCAAAAACCTATTTTTTTCTGACATACCATGTTGTCTGCTAGCTTGATAGAAATACTATGGATAATTCCCCTCTGCCCCCTGGTATTTATTTTAGCATTTGTTCATGCCAGTGTCTAGTATTTCATCCTTCTGGGGAAGAAATATAGACTTCTATTTCTGATAGAGCTTACTACTGTCAGTATATCAGGGATTGTGGGGCAGCTGTCATGGGGAAGGGCTTCTAATAGGACCCATTCTCCAGTTCTCTGGACCAACAGGATGTTTGCACCAGGAGGAAGTTCTCCACATTGGCAAGACACACGGTTATCTCCCTGTCACCCAGGAGGAGCAGCAATCAATATTTCTGTAATTACTCTCCCTCGTCTTTGGCATAGCTAAAAAGCTACTCCAGCCGTGTGTTGGTTTTGCTAGCAGAGTGTTTCTAAATTCTTCTTTTTATCCCTCTTTACATATTTATTACAACTCTTTGGACTGATCCATGCAGTCTGGCTGAGAGTAACCAGCAGAATGAGCCCCGCTGCTGCTTGCTCCCCGCAGACAATCAGACCATCAGTGGAGATTGGACAGGTGCTGATGAAATAAATGTTGGCTGCTGACTTGTCTAATTTTGCTGCACTCCTCTGTGTCACTGGCCCAGGCTTGTCCAAGATTGAGATATTTGCAAACTGTCATCTTTCATAAATATCTGCCTTGAGTGACACTTGCTTCCCCCACCACCTCTCTTTGAAATGTACCTGGCTGGTGCCTGGCCTGAGATGTTTTATTGCTTGTGATGGGTGATTAGCAGGGGAATATTTCCTCCTGCTGGTGCCTAACCGTCTCTCTTGCTCCTCTCCCTGTACCTCCAACCCCTCCTTGACCTTTCCCCTTTCTTGCCTTCCTTCCCCACCTCCTTTGGAAAAGGCCTGAGTCTTAGTTCTAAAATGCTAAAGACAGCAAATTTGTCAGAGGTGTTAAAATGCTACTCCAAAAATACTTTTATTCAACTTGCCAAAGTTACTGTGAATTAAAAACAACCTGAAGTTTATCAAAGCTTTTCAAATTATTTAAACCTCTTTTTAACACATAATCATCTATAATCTCTGAAAGGATTTTAGAATAATATGCTGACAGGATTGAATATTCTCGTTAAATGCCCTTTTGACCCTAACCTCCAACAGAAATAGAAACAGCATGTTCTAATGAGAAAGTTATTAACAATATGTATTATCATTCCTATAGTCTGCTTTCTTAGGATTGATATAAGAGCCCCATCAAGTAGCCAACACTGCCACCGCATAAACAAATCAATATGCTTGCATATAAATATTGGGATTAATATCAAGCTCAAATCTCCAAATGGAAAGGAATCACTACTTTAAATGGAATTAGTCCTTATTAGAAATGTATATATAGAGATTATAGGATAATCAGACATTCTAAGTTCCTAATGTAGCCAGTGATACTTCCCATGCAAACTTTCTCTCAAAGAGGTTTAATATCTTGAGTAGGATTACTTTTTGTGTAGTTGGATTGGAGAAATTTCGATCAGCAGAATTAAGAGAAATTCTAACTTTCAATAAAATTTTGGTAAACTTTTAATACCCCAAATAGCGTGATTTAGCATATGAAATCTTCAACAACTTTATTTTTGCTGCAAATTTTACAAAGTTTCAATCTATCATCAACTGAACATTATTTTAAATCTAGAATTAATAATAGAAGCAATTAACAAATCAGTTGTTTCTCTAGATAATATGAGACTCGCAAGGTTGTACTATAAATGCAAAAATACAGTTTTGCTCAGAGTACCAAAAAATAATGTCTTACCATTTATGATTTTCATTGAGAAGATATGCAAAAAACAATGTAATCAATATGACACAATATGATGTAACATAATGTAATAATATACTATATTATAGTAAATTATATTGCATTACATATATTGTTGTTGTGGTTAGGTGTCCTTGAGTCAGTTCGGTCTCATAGTGACCCAAGGTACAACAAAACAAAACACTGTTTGGTCCTGAACCATCCTCACAATCGTTGCTATGTTTGAGCACACTGTTGCAGCCACTGTGTCAATCCATCTTGTCAAAGGTCTTCCTCTTTTTTGCTGACTCTCTACCTTACCAAGCATGATGTCCTTCTCCAGGGACTGGTCCCTTCTGATAACATGTCCAAAGTACATGAGACGAAGTCTCACCATCCTTGCTTCCAAGGAGCACTCTGGCTCTGCTTCTTCCGCGACAGACTTTTTCATTCTTCCAGCAGTCCATGGTATCTTCAGTATTTTTCACCAACACCATAATTCAAAGGCATCAATTCTTCTTCAATCTTCTTTATTAATTGTCCAAATTTCGAACGCATATGAGGTGATTGAAAACACCATGGCTTGGATCAGGCACACCTTAGTCTTCAAAGTGACATTTTTGCTTTTCAGTACTTTAAAGAGGTCTTTTGCAGCATATTTGCCCAATGCAATACATCGTTTGATTTCTTGACTGTTGCTTCCACAGGCATTGATTGTGGATCCAAGTAAAATGAAATCCTAGACAACTTCAGTAGTTTCTCTATTTCTCATGATGTTGCTTATTGGTCCAGTTGTGAGTATTTTTGTTTCCTTTATGTGGAAGTGTAAACCATACTGAAGTCTTTGATCTTCATCAGTAAGTGCTTCAAGTCTTCTTCGCTTTCACAAGAAAGGTTGTGTATTACATACATTACATTATATTATGCTTTTTGGCCACATATTAGACAATGATGGGATAAAACTGAGCTATTGACAGAAACTTGAGAAGTCTTTCATTCCAACTCACTAAAATAACTTAACCATAATACCCAAAGAAACCCATTGCTGTCAAGTCAATTCCAACTCATGGCGAGCTACAGGACAGAGCAGAAGTGCCCCATAGGGTTTCTAAGGAGCAGCATGGTGGATCTGAACTGCCAATCTTTTGGTTAACAGCCGGGCTATTACCACTGTGCCACCAAGACTCCATTATACACATATAAAAATTATCAAAGTCACTGGGGAAGAAAAGTTCATACATTTAATTACCTTTCACATATATTACTGTTTATAGAGAAGTTTTGTCATATTCAATAAAAGTTTCCATACGGACAGTTAGATTTCATTCTGTTAATTCAACCCATGCCAGTTATAGCAAAAAATGAGAACCCAACCATTCAGTTATCTTCATCTGGAAGTGTTGGAGTTTCTAACACGCACCAAATCACTGAACAATTCTAAGCACTTTCACAAATTCTATCTCGTATATTGTTCACAATCACTCTGTGTAGAACGTAAGTGTTACAGTTCTCATTCTGCAGATGTTTAAACTCTGCTTCAGAGACTTTACCTGACCTGCCTCCAAAGGCAAATATGTGCAGGACTGGTAGGGGTAGAAGAAGGAGCCAGATCAGTACACCTATGTTTTTCACGTCTCTATATTATTCTTTTTTAATTTTTTCCAGATAATTAGAAACTACTACTGTACTAATTCAGCACTGTACAAAAATCCCAGAGTTTCAGCAATTGTAAACTTCACCCAAAGATTTGGTTCTGCAAAACTGTCCATGTAGAGGCTTTCTAAAGCCTGATTAATTTTGACTCTGCAGGATTTTGATCTTGAGTCTTTGGATGGGTCTAATACACGAGCTTTTGTTAAATCCCTGAGGAGGAAAGGCATGAACATAATCTGTTTAAACCGTATTTACAATGTGTTGTCCCAGTGGCACAGTGGTTAAAGCTCTCAGCTGCTAACCAAATGGTCAGTGGTTGGGACCTACCAGCCACTCCATGGAGACAGATGTGGCAGTCTGCTCCCACAAAGATTTACAGCCTTGGAAACACTATGGGCCGGTCTACTCTGTCCGTTGGGGTCGCTATGAGTCAGAATCGACTTGGCGGTAGTGGGTGGGTTACAGCTGATCTATTGATAGATATTTCTCATTCCTGGACATGTATGATCACAAGTTATATGATAACCAATCAAGTATATCAGACAAGAGATTTTGACATTTGAGAAAGACTTAGAGATTTTCTAAGATCCTTCCAACTCTAAGATTGCAAGTCTGAAAGAAATTATACTTACAATTTTCCTTAGTATTGTATTCAACTTACTTTAAATTAATTCTTTACTCAACTTACTTTAATATATTTTTCAGCATTTTCCAAGGATTCAGTTGACCCTTTTTTTTTTTTTTTTTTTAGAGTATTGATTTGGATTTCCTATAGAAGTTTGGATACTTTAGAACTCTATCTTTATTTGTCTGACTTGGAACACTAATAAGAAAAGGGCAAACTTCTTCCTCTACAATAAATTAATAATAAACCCATTAAAAAGATTCCTTTTCTTTATCCCATTCAATTTAACTCTGAGATTTACTTCTTAATAATTATCTTTGTATTAGAAACAGGGCACATGCCAGCTCAACGACTAATGTCCACCAACAATGAGGTAAGTATTAGATACTCATGAGTACACCCTTGAGTTATCAGCAACCTAATACATGCTTATAATTCCTTTCATTAGTAGGTTTTAAATATAGGTTTTGTAACCTTATTGTTCATTTTTTTGAAGTCATTTAATCAATTTTTAAAATTTGGGCTTTTTGTTTCAAAAGTGAAATGAGGAGTAAAACATCTCTTTCAAATCCAAATAGAAGTTATTTTTCTTATTCAGAAATTACTTCATGAAGATACGTAAGAAGTTAATTAATGATTGGAGGAAGGGCTATAACCTCTTTGGTAAGTTATTGCACATCCACTGTCTTGTCTCGTTCACCGAGATGTTAGTTCAAGGGTGATTGAAAAGGGAGGGACTACTATGATAATTTTTTCTGAGTTGCTAGTCAACATTGAGAATTGTCTCCACTCTCCCCGAAGACCCTAGGTGGGGTGGGTGGTAAAGGCAAGTGTTAAATTGAAAAGAGAGAGAACAACTCTCATATATATTGCCTATGCATCTTTCCTTCAAAAGTTCTTTTCAAGCATTAATCAAGTTTACCTAAAACCTTTAACATAATAACTAACAAGTTAGTTGACAAGTAAGGTGAGCATCCACATCACTGATGTGGAAGAATGTTTTACTCCCCTCATTCACTGAAGAGAGTAATGCAAGAATTGGGAAGACAACCTCAGTCTAATGCCTGGCACTTCGGTTGACCCAGAGTAGGTGCTCATTATATATTAATTGAATAAAGAAATAAATGCATCAAAGAATGCATTGGAATTAATTCCTAATTAATTAGAAAATGTCTTAGTTATCTTGCTACTTTATCTTTCAGCAGCATATCAATTACATTTCCGATTCATTGTCACATTTGTAGTGTCTACTACATGAAAGGCTTTTCATTATGTGGCACAGGAAACATAAGAATAAGCTAGACACAGTTCTTGACTTCAAGAAGCTTATAGACGAGCATTTTTTCTTTCTTAGGATATAATTATTCTTGAAAAAACCTTGAATTCAATTGCAAAAAAAAAAAAAAAACAATAGTAGCTGTAATTGCAGCATAGAAGCTATGGACCAACGAGTTTACAGCAAGTTTCCTTTGTGAGTTCACTGCTGTGAAGCAGAACATTTGGTGCTTATTTTGCAATGAGAATCTTCAATGCATTGCCTGCATTTGGAAATCTCATTTGCATATGGGACTGCTTGGTTTCCAAAGGCCAGGTGGATTCAAGGGTTTTTCAAGAATAATTACATCCTAAGAAAGAGAAAAAATACTATCTTATAAGCTTCTTGAGGTCAACAACTGTCTTATTCTTGCATTTCCTGTGTCACATAATAAAAAGTCTTTCACGTAGTAGACACTCTACAAATAAACATGGCAATGAATTGGAAGTGAAGTTGATTTGCTACTGAAAGATAAAATGGAGTGATAGCTAAGAAATTTTCCATTTACTACATGCCAAGTAACGTTTAGGGTCCATGGAATTCATTAGGACTATTATCTCTGATGGCCCAGTGGTTAAAGCGATGACTGCTAACTGATAGGTTGGAGGTTTGAAACAACCAGTGGCTGGCAGAAGAAAGACGTGGTGGTCTGCTTCTGTAGAGATTTACAGCCTTGGAACCCCTATGGGGTTGCTATGAGTTGGAATCAACTTGACAGCACTGGGTTTTTTCTTTTACCTCTGGCATAATTTTTAAGGAAAAAAAAAGATCCTTGCCCAAGAATAAATCCCATCTCCTGCCTTTATCTGTCTCTCAGAGTCACCAATGTAAAGTTTTGAATGTCTGAACTAAGTGAATGGGATGAGCAGATGAACTCGAAGGTCGATTTTTGCTTCATATTTTGAGACTTAAATACCTCCACACTCATTCATTGTTTAATTTAGATATTCTTCTCTTTTCTTACTCATCCTCTTCTAATTATGCCCCATACTTTGATATTAGCTTTAATGTGAATGGGTCACTCCACTACGGCTGGACTCACATCGCTATTCAAAAACATACAGGCCTAGCTGCACCTTAGTGTGATTCAGATAATGAGCCCCAAATATATCTCTGCATAAGTGGAGGAACTTAAAAATGGGAATACCACTCCCCCAACACAAAAACACAGAGGTACACAAAGACACACAGATGCTATTTCTCCTGCAAGTTTTTCAAATTTAAAGGGTTAACTAGGGACAAAGTTCAACATCATGGGAGGAATTTCTGGCCCTTGGAATACAAAAAGACTGGGCATTCCCATGAAAAAGGGAAGGAGTCCTGAGAAAATTAAATTTCCAACAACAGTTCATCCATTACCATTGTTGGTCTTGAACCTTTGTTTCATGTTTCCTTTATATTTTTCCTGGGTTATTTTCTCACTTATGTTGAAAATAAACATAAAAAAAGGAATACAGATATAATGTAATATTTTTCTAATGTTTTCAATTAAGCAGCTGCTGCTGTTACCAAGCTGTCATCTCTGTTGCTAAGGGGGTTTTGTGTGTGTGCCAGAGCAGGACTGGTTACTTTAATATACTCATCTTACTGCTTGGGCTGTTGTACAGAATCTCTATTAATGTTGTTAATCTAATAGTGTACTGAGAGGGGTGTCATCTTCTCTGTTAAATCTCCATGTAGCTGATAGCTCAGGGTCTCTTTACCTGACAATAGTTAAAATCTGCATGAATAAGATGAGACTTACAAGACAAGAGGCATCCAAGAGTTGAGAATCTTGGTGTTTTGAGAACCACTGAGTATGCAATGCTTCTTCAGTTTTCCCAATGCCGTTGAACACAAACTAGTCCAAAGGTAGCTAAAGTAAAGCAAGTACAAGTCTATCAGCACTCACTGTAGGAGAGCTGGCATCTCATGCGTGCAGAGCCACCCTACAGTCATGAGCCACTCAGAGAACAGATACAGTGCAGGAGTTCAAGCTCCTGGATCTAGCTCTTGGCATAAAGTCTGGCATACCATAAGTGCGGGAAAAGATCTTTGCTGAAAGAATTAATTCATTTAATGAGCATTATTTATGACTGAGATTTTCAGCTTCTTTGAAATGGGGAGTGTAGTAATTCCATCTCCACCCTCAAGCTCTTACCCCTCATCTGTTGTTGTTATTGTTAGGTGCCATCAAGTCAGTTCTAACTCATAGTGACCTGATGTCCAACAGAATGAAACATTGCCTGGTCCTGTGCCATCCTCACAATCGTTGCTATGTTTGAGCCCATTGTTGCAGCCACAGTGTCAGTCCATCTCGTTGATTTCCAAGCACGATGTCTTTCTGCAGGCACTGGTCCCTCATGATAACATGTCCGAAGTATGTGAGACAAAGTCTCGTCATCCTCCACTCTAAGAAGCATTTTGGCTATACTTCTTCCAAAACACATTTGTTCATTCTTTTGGCAGTCCATGGTGTATTTAATATTCTTCGCCAACACCATAATTCAAATGCATCAATTCTTCTTCGATCTTCCATATTCATTGTCCAGCTTTCGCATGCATATGAGGTGATTGAAAATACCATGACCTGGGTCAGGGGCACCTTAGTCCTCAAAGTGATATCCTTGCTCTTTAACACTTTAAAGAGGTCTTTTGCAGCACATCTGCCCCATGCAATACATCGTTTTATTTCTTGGCTGTTGCTTCCATGGACATTGATTGCACATCCAAGTAAAATGAAATCCTTGACAACTTCAGTATTTTCTTCATTGATCATGATCTTGCTTATTACCCCTCATCTAGACTTGTGAAATCAAGAGTTGCAAATTGCTACTTTCATGGAATCTGAATGGGCAGACTTCCTTAGGACTGGACTTTTTTATCTCCAAGTCCCACACTACATTTCAAAATCTATGAAAGGGTATCTCTTGTACGTCCCAGAGTGAAGTAAGACCCCTTGGATTTTAAGGGTGCTACTCAAATATTGCTGCTTCAGTATATGTGACCTGGTTTGTTCTGTCCTTCAGCGGATCAAACCAACTAAGGTAATGCCTCAAAAACTGTTGGAAAATAATGAACATGACAGACTTTATGCTTCACATCTGTCCTGTGACCAGGTTACCATCTCACTGAGAACAAGAATTATACTTAAGCTTTTTTATCTTCCCTGTGGTATCTTGCACACAATAAATGCTCAGTGAATACATTCATTGTGTGATATGGAAAAGAAGCTGTACAAGCACTTTCCATACTTGTCCTGCATTTATCTGTGGCTTCATAGTCACATATGTTGCTCTAGGCCTCCTAATCTTTATCCTGGCCATTTAAAAATAGCCCCTGTGCATCTTGTAGAGTTCCTTTGTTGTTTCACAGCACTTGAAAACCTAACGTAATTTTATCCTCAGAACAAATCTTGTCCTATGAATGTTTTAAGGATAGATGGATTTCCCAAACAGTTTAATGATAAAACCAAGACTAGGACTTGGGTTTCCTAAGCCTGCAGTGCACTGTGAATGAGAAATAAGTCATTGTTGTGGTAAGGCATGGACATGTTGAGGTTGTTTGTTACTGAAGATTAACCTATAACTTCTCTTAGCTAATATAGATTTATTTTAACCAAACTATTCTGTTGTGTATTCATAATATTTGTGTATCTTTCCTAGTTTCTTTTATATTTGTGTCTTCTGTGTGTTTACGTCTATAGTTGCCTGCCAAGTATACAATCATTAAAAACAATGATTGCTTTAAAATAATTCTGTTCCATTTAGAGCTAAATAAATATTACTAGTTGAAATTTCCCTGTTCTTGTATACCTGTTAACGTATTACACAAATTTATGAATTTCATAGCTGCCCTAGTCTCCTTCAAAGCAGTGAATTGGAGACATTGTTAGAAGCAGGAACTTCAGCTTGAGATAAATGGAACTTATTAGTTCTGGTCCCAGTTCTACTACTTTGTGTGTATATTGTGTAAATCCATCTAATTGAGGGTTTCTCTTGGTATATTGAGTCTCTACTAAACATGGTAATCTGTGATAATGAGCTAGATCTCCAAGTCTTAGTTTCCCTTCTGAAAAATGGGAATTATAGTATCTTTTTAAATAGAATTCAGAAAGTTAAATAAAAAATATAGACAAAAATTGTCTGTGGAATATGAAACCCTTTATAGACATAATGTCATAGCTTATGTGTCTTGTCCTCCCTCCTTCCAGTCACTTGGTGAGAAATTAGGTCATGGAACTTGCTATGGTCAATGAAATGTGATCTGAAGTAGGGCGTACCACTTCTGGACAGAAGATTTAAACACCAGTGAATGATGCTCCAAGCCCTTTTCTCAACCATTTCCAGCATTATGGAAATGCTCCAGATGAAAGCTGCTCCGTCAACCCAGAGCATACATTTCATCTCCAAATTAGGGGTGACTGCCTATAGTGCTAAATTATATATTATTAGATTGCATTTAAAGTCAGCAGGAAAGAATGAAGTAATTGATTAACAATGTCTGCCATGGGTGAGAAAGAGGAGCAAGGCTGAATATAGACATCGTTTTAGTCAACAAGCATGAATACAAATTCTTCATTTTAAAAATTAGAAACTGCGACCCAAAGAAGATCAGTGATTGTTTAAGGTTGCACAGCTATTCAAGGGTAAATGCTGCAGCATTATTACCATTATTTATTTATTACTAGTAATATCTACTTCCACAGGGATTTTGAGGTAGTTTAGAAGACAGGAGATACATATAGTTATATGATTCAAACAGAAAAGATTTTAAATCATGGAAAATGAAAGAAACAAGACTTACTAAACATGAAAGTTGCTAGTGTGATCATTGTGACTACGTAATATATCTAATTCTGAGATTCCTAGAAGTCACGGTCCTTCTGTGATGTTGATGTATAAACCCTGGCTTCAGCAATCTTCAGTAGCTCACATTATCACGTGCCCAATCACAGACATACAATTATGAGTTCAATCTAGTTTTTATCAAAGAGAATTGTAAAACTCATGGCGTGAAAAAAGTAAGGGTACATAACACTCAGGAATGAGTTAGCAATGAGTTATTAGATCCTTCTAAAGCTAGATGCTTGATAAAGTAGAGGGTGAGCAAAAAAAGGAAGATGCTTAATGAGATGGACTGACGCAGTGGCTGCAACACTGGGCTTAAACGTACCTACTGTTGTGAGGATGGCACAGGACTGGGCAGAGTTTTGTTCTGTTATTTAGGGCTGCAATGAGTTGGAACTGACTCAATGGTACTTAACAACAACAACAAAGCTGGATAATTGGTTTGTTCAAACACTATCCCTGAAAAGGGTATACAACTTTACAGTCTATTTTAATATGTGGATTCGTCTCCATGTATTTTTTTCCTTGTATTTTACTTATTGAATAAACCTGCATTGTTTTGTTTTTTCCTATAGAGTCTCCCACTATTCTGAATTTTACTATGCATGTGTGTGACATCTTTTAATATGTTCATCTCATGCCTGTATTTACTGTAAAAAGGTGGTTGGATCCAGAGGCTGATCAATTTCAGGTTCAATTATTTGGCAAAAATATTTCATAGATATGTGTGTGTGTGCGTGTGTGTGTGTGTGTGTGTGTGTGTGTGTGTGATGTTTGGGCTTACTCATTCATTTTAAATTTCCCATCAGCTTTCGCCTAGGGATGTTATTACCTCTCCAGATGTAAGATCTAAGATTTCATGGTTGATCATCTAGCGTCCTTTTCTAACAAATTAAGTGCATGTGCCAAGTGGAATGATCTCTTTTTAAACCAATCATGAAATTTCCCAATGATGGGAGAAAATTGTCACACTCATGTATAAAGCATGCTGATTTAGTCACTGTAAGTACTTTTTTGCTATTGTTAAGGGATTATAGGTAAAAATAAATAAGTAATAACAAAAACAACAATATCAAAAGTTATCATTTATTGAGAACTCAGTATATTCCAGTGATTGTTCTAAGCCCTTTACGTGTATTTACAATTATTTCTCTATTTAATGCTGATGGCGTTACGCATTTTGGACTTTAATAAAAAAGATGTATCTCGTATTTTTTCTTACTGTTGATTATAGTATGTTGTGAATATTATTTTTAAAAGTATTTTTGACCACTGTGAAGATGGCTTTTAGCAGAATGAGATAAGCATTTCTCTTTTGCAACCAATGCAGTCTCAAGTCAACTTTCTGTTTAACCTATAGGCAGAGAGCTAAGAAAAACTTTGGCACAATCAGTGCTCTTTTATCTGTAGTCTTCTATTTCCTGAATGATGGCTTAACTTGGGAAGTTAATGACCATTCTTTGATTCTTGAAGCTATTGAAATGTTGCGCATACACACTTTTACATCAAATTTCTTAACTGTGGACTATGTTTTGTTTTTTTTTTTAACATGGTAGATTCTTAGAGCTCTTTGTTTTAAAGTCAGACACTGTCTCTTGACACCTTGATGAACGATGCCATTTTGTGGCTGACTAAAGTGTCTCAGACATTTAATAAAGGTCAAAAGCAGGTCACAGTTAGTGTTCAACATCCTGTAAGAAATGATCTTAAATTTTTCGTCGATGTTGGTGAAACAAAAGTGCAAACAGGTCAGGTTAAATTTCTTAGCTGCATAAAGACATTAGAAGAGGTTTTCTAAGTTACCTCACCTTTAATAAAATGAAGTAATCTTATATATTAATGTATTAACATTGCAGCTGGGCTTAAACGCGTGTGGACCAAGCTTTACTTAATAGTTAAATCAAATTGAATCTCAGATTTTATGAGTGATAAAATGACAATAAAACGGGTCTGGTCAGTAAAGATAATAACTTGATTCAGTACTTTGGATGTAAGTGTTTAAGGTTTCCATGATAAAACTGTAATTTTATACCCCAAAGTGTGTTAATAACATTAAGTGAGGTAATAGGCAAAGTGCACAGACAATGCAATGCCCACAGGACCACAGTAATAGAAATAATTTATAATGTATCAGCAATAAAATCTTTAATGTTATCTCAATTCAGGCCAGGCACCATGTCTGGGGTTTCAGATTACATTTGTCCCTTCCCCTCCTCCTGCTATGGACGCAAGTGTTAACCTAAAATAATTAAGAAAATGGTTTTCAGAGTGCAAAAACCTTTCACAATTACGGACCTAATGACCATCCTATTAACTATTTCCACTCCAATCCATTTATGGCTGATTGATAAAACTTGATTCAAAGTTAAACGTAAGGATTTCTAAAAATAATCCTGGCCATCATTTTAATTCACTCTTGGTTTTCCGCATTCCAAACAGAACCAATTTCTAACTTTTAAAATATATAAAGAAATTTTTCTTTCAAAACAGAAGAGCCAGTTATTTGCGTGACTATTGTCTTAGTCATCTAGTGCTGCTCTAACAGAAATACAAGTGGATGGTTTTAATAAGGAGAAATTCATTCTCTCACAGTCCAGTAGGATACAAGTCCAAATTCAGGGCATCAGCTCCAGGGGAACGCTTTCTCTCTCTGTCGGCCTTCTTCTCATCAGTGTTCCCCTGGACTAGGAGCTTCTTTGCGCAGGGACCTTGGGTCCAAAAGACACGCTCTGCTCCTGGCACTGCTTTCTTGCTGGTATGAGGTCCTTGATTCTCCACTTGCTTCCCATTCCTTTTATCTCTTGTAAGATTTCTTTATCTTACAAGAGATAAAAGATGGTGCAGGCCACACCCAAGGGAAACTCCCTTTACGTTGGATCAGGGATGTGACCTGGGTTAGGGTGGTGTTACAATCCCACCCTAATCCTCTTTAATGTAAAATTACGATCACAAAATGGAGGACAATCACACAACACTAGGAATCATGGCCTAGCCAAATCGATAAATTTTTTTGGGGACACAATTCAATCCCTGACAACTATAAAGCTATTTTATGTTATAAAACCCTGGCTCAACACTTTTGTAGTTTAGAAACAAACTCACAAAGTTTATCTTTCTTGAATCATCCTAGAAAGAACGTTCTCCTGATTATCAAAAATTAGTTCAATTATATTGGATGACTCCTCCTAATATAACTCAATCTGTGATAAGTCTAGGTATATTTCATCTAATAACAAACTTTAATACAGCACGCAGGAAGAAGGCCACATTTAAAACACTAATCCATAAGACATACAACATTTAGTATAATAACAACATTCTGAATGGTTTAAGTGTACATTTATTTAAAAAAATCTAGGAAAACTTGAGATTCAGCTTCTGTAGTTTCATCTTGGTTTTTTGAGTCTATTCCAAAAATTCATCTCACTGACTCTAAAATCCATGGGGAAAGCTCTAGAAAGTCCATGTTTGGACATTTAAACTAAGTATAATAATGAAAATAACCATTATAACAGCCTACATTTAGTGAGTTTTCTATGAGACAGACTCTAAATAATATTTAAAACTAATTGAATTTTTTTAAAAAAAACCTTATAATTATTCCATTTTATCCAAGAGGAAACTGAGGAAAGAAGGAACTTAAAATGCTCCTCCAATGTCCACGAGCAGTAGGTGGCAGAACCACTAGTAGAATGAGACCATCTGACTCCAGAGTTGATGTGCTTGAACCACAACAGGCATTGTCGGAGTATCTCTTACAGCAGCACTCCTTAAGTTCTTTGCATATCTTTTTTTTCATTTTGCAAATATATTTATCATTCGTAAAAGTAGTAGGAAGAGCTTCATAGATGCTCCTCTTAGCAGAAAATCCATAGCATCTCTGAATATGAGTTTGTCTACTGATTATCGGGAGGTAGAGTATGCAAAAAAGGACACGGAGGGATGAGGAAAAATCTCCAGTAATGAATTATAACAGCCTTCCTGGATCCTCGTTCCTATACAATTATTTGTCTTCCAAGGGGCTTTCACCTTCAGGCACAACTCAAGCTCTGGGCTGATTATGTCTTAAGGAAGGACATCAGTAATACAAGTACAAATTGAATTGCTTACATCATTCAGCAGAATCCCTGGGTAGTGTAAACAATTAACCTGCTTGGCTGCTAACTGAAAGGTTGGAAGGTCAAATCCACCCACTTGGAAGAAAGGCCTGGTGATCTACTTCTGAAAAATGTCTCATTGAAATCCCTAGAGAACAATTATACTCTAACACACATTGGGTTGCTATGAGTCAGAGCTGACTCTCTGGCAACTAGTTGGTTTGTTATATGGTTTAGTACTCAGTCCACCTTACTGGAAGTCTTGTTGTTCAGTACCATCAGGTAAGTTCCCACTCACAGCAACCCTACGTACAACAGAACAAAAACTTTTAAGGAGCATTCTGACTGTACTTCTTCCAAGACAGATTTGTTCATTCTTCTGGCAGTCTACGGTATATTCAATATTCTTCACTAACATCATATTTCAAAGACATTAATTCTTTTTTGGTCTTCTTTATTCATTGCCAGATTTCTCATGCATATGAGGTGATTGAAAATACCATGGCTTGAGTCAGGTGCATCTTAGTCCTCAAAATGACATCTTTGCTTTTTAACTCTTTAAAGAGGTCTTTTGCAGCAGATTTGCCCAATGCAATATGTCGTTTCATTTCTTGATTGCTGCTTCCATGGGCATTGATTGTGGAGCCAAGTAAAATGAGATCCTTGACAACCTCAATATAGTCTCCATTTACCATGACATTGCTTATTGGTCCAGTTGTGAGGATTTTTGTTTTCTTTATGTAAAGGTGTAAACCATACTGAAGGCTGTTGTAGTCTTTGATCTTTAGCAGTAAGTGCTTCAAGTCCCCTTCACTTTCAGCAAGCAAGGATGTGTCATCTGCATATAGCAGGTTGTTAATGAGTCTTCCTCCAATCATAATGCCATGTTCTTCTTTCTTTAGTCCAGCTTCTCGGATTATTTACTCAGCATACAGATTGAATAAGTATAGTGAAAGGTACACAACCCTGACACACATCTTTCTTGACTTTAAACCATGCAGTATCCCTTTTGTCTGCTCAAACAACTACCTCTTATTCTATGTACAGGTTCCTAATGAACTTGATTAAGTGTTCTGGAATTCCCATTCTTTGTAATGTTATCTATAATTTGTTATGATCCACACAATTGAATGCCTTCGGATAGTCAATAAAACCCAGGTAAATATCTTTCTGGTATTCTCTGCTTTCAGCCAAGATCTATCTGACATTAGCAATAATATCCCTCATTCCATGTCCTCTTCTGAATCCGACTTAAATTTCTGGCAGTTCCCTGTCAACGTACTGCTTTTGAATGATCTTCAACAAAATTTTGCTTGCGTGTGATATTAATGACATTGTTAGATCATTTCTGCATTCTTTTGGAACATCGTCTCTTCCAGTTTATTTGGCAGATAGCTGTCTTCCAAATTTACTGGCATTGTGAGTGAACACCTACAGCCTACATCTGTTTGTTGAAACACCTCAATTGGTATTCTGTCAATTCTTGGAGTCTTTTGTTTCACCAATGCTTTCAGTGAAGCTTGAACTTCTTCCTTCAGTACTATCAGTTCTTGATCATATGCTACTTCCTGAAATGGATAAATGTTGACCAATTCTTTTTGGTATAATGACTCTGTGTTCCTTCCATCTTCTATTGATGCTTCCTGCATCATTCAATATTTTGCCCATAGAATCCTTCAATATTGTAACTCGAAGCTTGAATTTTTTCCTCAGTTTTTACAGCTTGAGAAATGCTGAGTGTGTTCTTCCCTTTTGGTTTTCTAACTATTGGTCTTTGACATTTCATTGTAATGCTTTACTTTGTCTTCTTGAGCTACCCTTTGAAATCTTCTGCACAGTTCTTTTACTTCATCATTTCTTCCATTCACTTTAGCTACTCTATGTTTAACAGCAAGTTTCAGAGTCTCTTTTGACATCCATTTTGTTCTTTTATTTCTTTCCCTTTTTTAAATTTCCTTTTGCTTTCTGCATTTATGATGTCCTTGATGGCATTTCACAACTCATCTGGTCTTCGGTCATTAGTGTTCAATGCCTCAAACCTATTCTTGAGATGATCTTTAAACACAAGTGGGATATACTCAGGGTTGTACTTTGGTTCTTGTAGACATGTTCTAATTTTCTTCAGCTTCAACTTGAACTTGCATATGAGCGACTGATGGTCTGTTCTTCAGTCGGCCCCTGGCCTTGTTCTGACTAATGATATTAAGCCTCTCCATCGTCTCCTTCCACAGATGTAATCAATTCGATCCCTGTGTATTCCATCCATTGAGGTCCATGTGTATAATTGCTATTTATGTTATTGAGAAAACACATCTGTAATGAATAAGTTGATGGTCTTGCAAAATTTCATCGTGTGATCTAAAACGTTGTTATTTTCCAATTACCGGCCCTTCTTCTTTGTTTCCAAAATTCACATTCCAATCATCAGTAATTATCAATGTATCTTGATTGCATGTTTGATCAATTTCAGACTGCAGAACTTGGTAAATATCTTCAATTTCTTCATCTCTGGCATTAGTGGTTGGTGCGTAAATTTGAATAATACTCACGATAACTGGTCTTCTTTGTAGGTGTATGGATATTATCCTATCACTGACAGCATTGTACTTCAGGATAGATTTTGAAATGTTTTTTGATGATGAATGCGACGCTGTTCCTCTTTAATTTGTCATTCCCAGCATAGTAGACCATATGACTGTCTGGCTCAAAATGGCCAATACCAATCCATTTCAGCACACTAATGCCTAGAATATTGTATTTTATGTATTCCATTTCTTTTTGGTAACTTCCTGGCAGTCCTACTCTGACTTTATTAGGCCCCTCTCTCACCCTACCATGTCCACAAGAGACAGGAAAGAAGAACCCAGCTCATATATAGCTGGATGCCAAATTTCTGCCTGGAGGGTCATCTTGGAACTCTATACAGGACTCCATTTCTGCACCCCCTGAGCCATTTCCCTTTTTTGAGAGAACTAGAATTTAGCTCCCAGGTGTAGGGGCCAAGAACTTGCTGCCTATTGCCAAATGTCCCCAATTACTGCTTCTGTATTGCTTGCTCAAATGCTTGCATATTGTCTGAATAGGTGATAATAACAAAACTACTATTGCTGATTTGCTTTTATTCCTTGGGTTGTGTACCAGTCATACCCTGTGTCTTAGGCTGGTTCTCTAGAGAAGCAAAAGAAGTAAAGTGTATAAACATATATATAGAGAGAGATTTATATCAAGGAAATGGCTCATGAGGTTGTAGAGGCTGGAACGTCCCATGTCCATGAGTCAGCATAGAGGCTTATCATGATGCATGTAGCCACTGGGGCCAGTGAACCCAAGATTGGCAGGTTGGAGAGCAGGGCTCTTGTTCACAGGCTGTGAAGATTGACGAATCCCAAAGAATGGCAGGCAAGACCACAGGTAAGCTGCTACCTTAAGTCCCAAGAACCAGAGATCAGATGAACAGGGGCCAGCTGCAGGATCCAGAACCAACAAAAGCCCACAAGCCTTGCCAGAATATCCACTTATATTCAATGCAGTTCACACACCCAAGGAATTTCCCTTTCAACTGACCGGCTACTCACAGCAGATCCCATCATGGAGGCGGTCACGTAATATGAAATCTCATCATGGAAGTGATCACACCATCACATGACTATCAAACCACTGAGAATCATGGCCCAGCCAAGTTGACACACAACTTTTACCATCATGCCCTGGTCCTATATTCTGTTAATCTGATTGGATTTTCCTCCTTGGTATATAGCTGGGCCTTTCTCTGGCAGGCAGAGGAGTAGAAAGGGAGGACCTGATATATTCCAGTTACTGCATGAGTTACCTGGGCAGAGTCAAACAAACTTGGTTTTTATCATATGCCTGGGCCTTGAAATTGTCACCTACTTGCTGAGGGACCTTTGAGAACTTGAAATCTCAGTTACTTCATCCTTAAAGCAGGGATACTACTACTTACCTCTGAGGGCTGTTTTGTGATTGACACAGGGCAGGTACTCCCATCACTGTGGTCCTGGTCTTTTCCTCCAGTTTCGTGGACCTCCTAGCTGAACTCCTAGAAACTGAGCTCCCAGGCACTCTTAGAGAATGGAGCCACTTCACCAAAAGAGATTGTGATTCTGAGTTAACCCTAGCCTAGGCCTGAATCTGAAAAACCGGTTGCCATCAAGTCAACTGATTTCTGGTGATCCTATGTGTGTTAGAGTAGACCTATGCTCCATAAGGTTTTCAATGACTGATTTTTTGGAAGTAGATCATCACCACGCCTTTCTTCTGAGGCACCTCTGGCTGGACTCCAACCTTCAGCCTTTTGGTTAACATCTGAGTGCATTAGCCATTTGCAACACCGAGGGACTCTGGAATTTGAAAAACTGTGCTGACGTTCAGAAGCATAGGAAATGAACACTCATGCCACACAACTTGGTCATAGGGCTCATCTGTACGTAACTAGCAATGTAGAAATGTAAAATGAATGAAACAAATAATTCACAGATATTGTCTCTTTTCAAAATGCTGTGGCCTGACCTGAAACTATAAGGATTGGGTGGTAAAAACCCTACCCTGTCTTGGCTATGCAGTGGCAACCCTTGATTGATGCAGGCTTTTAGGAAGTATGTAAGCAAGTGTAGAGAGGATGCTGTGTGGTTATGGGACAAAAAACCTCTCACCGCACATCAATTTGATCAGATTGTTGTCTGTCTCTGTCTAATTTATCTTGCCCACAGATGTATCTGCTGAGAAAACTTCACCCATCAGTGCAGGAGTACTTGCTCTAGCTTCTGAGCCATCCAAATAAGGGCAGGAAGCTGACCAGCAAAATCAGCATCACCACTCTGTGGGGCTCACACTGAAAACTGGTGGGCTCTGTGCCAGGGGTGAGCTGATACATCCATGCTGCAGGTTATCCCTGTTCTGTTGTGTAGGCCACTTATCAATGCGTCTTCAGCTCAGATTTTCTGAATTCAGGGACTGTGAATTCTCTGAGGAAAGCCCAGAGACATGGAATCCAAAAGCGTAGATTTTTGCTTTTGAACCACCACCAAGTGCCACTGAGTATAGTTGTGTAGAAAGATTGTCACTGTACAACATGAGGTGGCATCATTTCCACAGACTCTTTGGTGGATAGTACTTCCTGGAGTTGGACAGTGTGCAACCTGCCCAGTGGTACATGGCAGTCCACTGGGCTGTAACTCAGTGTCTAGCACCCAGAAGAGTTCATTGTTTTCAACAAATTTTTTAGTAGTTCTCAACTTACTGATTGTGCCCCATATACTATTATGGATTCAATTGTGATCCTCAAGGATATATTGCAATACTAACCCCTGGTACCTGTGAACTTGACCTTGTTTGGAAATGGGGTCTTTGAAGATGTTATCAGTTAAGTTAACATGAGGTGATATCAGAGTAGGGTGGGTTCTAATCCCATCTGGGTGCTGTCCTTAAAAAGAAGAGACACAGAGAGATACACAGGGGATAATGGCCACGTGAAGATGCATCCATATCAAGGAACCCCTGCAGCTACCAAAAGCTGGGAGAGACAAGTAAGGATCTTTCCATAGAGCCTTCAGGGGAGCATGGCCCTGCCAACTCCCTGAATTCTGACTCCTAGCCTCCAGAAATGCAGGCAACCCATTTCTGTTCTTATAAGCCACCGAATTTGTGTTGTTTTGTTACGGCAGCCCGAGAAAACCAATACACATACTGACCCCTTGGATCAATAGTTTCTTAAACTCTTCCTGGATGTTTCAAACCCTCTGGACATTTTTCATGTGCCAGCTCTCTTTTCTCATGCCCACACCCTGTCCAGGTGTTTTATTGCTTCTTCCAAGCCACCTTTCTGTAATGCCAGCCTGCCTCTTTCTTCAGCCTGCTCTTATCATGAGAACCACAATCCTGAATTCATCTAATGGATCTGACAATGTGGTTACCAATAAACAGATGGTTTTATGTAAACACAAAGACGATCCATGTATCACCCAAACAACTATCTGTTTAAAGAAGACGAGATCTAGGATTTCTTGGATCTGAAAACACATTGTGAGCACCCAGCTTCAACAAGCTGCAAGGCAGTATTACCCCAGCAGAAGCATGTTGCAGAATACAGTCTTTTATTTAACTCTGACATTAGCAAATTCTACCTGTAGGAATAGAGTAATTCCCGACGGAGGGTGTTTTTCCCTCCTTATTGGTCTCACCTTTATATCCAAAATTCTAGATATTAAGTGCATTTACCACACATGTAGGAACAAAATCTCTTGCTGTTCCTGTAAATGCCATCTGCATTCCAGTTCTGTAGGTGCATTTTTCCATGTTCACTGCTGGTGACTGTCTATGCTGACAGACAGCACAACTCTTGATTTGTTTCTTCAGGTGGCTTAGACCAGTGAAGAAAAAAAAAAAAAAATATATATATATATACATATATATATATGTCTTCATAGAGCCCCTAAATGTAAAAATAGCCTGGCCTTTTATTGCACTAGGCTTTTAGGCCCAGGAATATCAGAGGAGTAGAGAAAGTGGATTGTCACTTCTTCTGCTGGATAAGGCGGCTTCAAAAGAAAACAGGGAGTCATAGATTAAAGGGAGCGTGGTCGCGCTCTGCTTTCCCTAGGAACGTTTAAAGTCTCCTCACTTGGGGCCTTATCAGGCTGGAAGGGGGATGCAGAAGATAAAATGCCAAAAAATCCTGATTATCGTCTCTGCCTCCTCCACCACGTCTGGTCAGCAATGTGTTAAGTGAATTGAAACTAGATCGGAGGGAGACTGTCGCAACCTGGTTATCAGTGGCAGTAAATGGAAGATAATAGCCCCACTAGAGAGTTATGAAATGGCTTGTCTTTGAGCTGCCAAAGTGTTTAGTCTCTCTTTTATTATATTCACAGCAGTAATGCGATATGTCCTGACTTCTGTCATCTGTATGTAATGCTTATCAACCCTCTGTCAGTGATTCACCCTCTTGTCAGGGACAATTATTCCTCAAAGTGCCGAGGTTATGACTGAAGCAATATTATGACTGGAAGAAAATATGAAAGGTGTAGCACATCACAGCGAGCCATCTCGGAGCTGACGTCAAAGTAAAGGAAAACACTGTCGATAAAAGGAGAACAGAGGCAGACGTGGGTTTTGTGCACTCGGGCATGCTGGCATGGTGGGGGTCAAGTAGGCAGAGACCCTTCTCCCAAAGACACTTTACTAATTCATGGCAGAGGTGCGTGTGGGTCTCTGCCGTCACCGCGGTGTCACCATCTCCATTTTATAGCTCCATTTACAGGGGCCTCAAATTAGGTTGTTCAAATGTGCTCTTAGTGATGAGAGTTGAAAGGAACTAGGTTCGCACAGAAGCTCTGTGTTATAACTGAGGATGAAAGCCGACCGCTCCAAGTAGCACTCGTCATGCTAGGAGATCTTTATTTACACGTGAGGCCCTATATTAAAGGATGCACATTCCACAGCGTACTCGAACTGGCATCGAGAGCGTGGTGGAGAGAACTGGGCTTTTGGAAGAAGCAGGACTGACTGAAATTACAGAGAAGCAGCACAGCTGAGTGAGAGTACTGGAATTTAACATATTAAAGAGTTAAAAGGCATAAAGTCAAACAATTCCTTCTGAATACTGTTTCTGACACTTGGTAGTTGTTTGACCTTGGAAAAAGTTACCTAATGCCTCTGTGCCTAACCTCTTCTGTATAAAGGTTGACATGTTGTCATCAGCTGCTCGACTTTGGATTCAGGGAGACCTTATGAACAGCAGAACAAAATGGCGCCCGGCTCTGCGTCATCCTCACAATTGCAGGCATGTTCAAGTCCATCATTGCGGCTGTTGTAATAATCTGTCTCATCAAGGGTCTCTATCGCCCTCTCTGGCACTCTACTGCACCAACATGCTGTCCTCCTCCAGTGATTCATCCCTTCTGATGACAGATCCAAAGTAAGCAAGTCAGGCAGTGTTCTGTTGTGATTCATAAGGTTTTCATAGACCAATTTTTTGAAGTAGATCGCCAGCCCTTTATTGCTACTCTGTCTTATTCTGGAAGCTGTGCTGAAACCTGTTCACTATGGTGACCCTGTTAGTATTTAGAATACCACTGGCATAGCTTCCAGCATCACAGCAACATGCAAACCACCACAGTATAACAAACAGACGGGTGGTGAAGGAAAAATAGTGCTTGATAATACCTGCCTGGTAATATGGTTGGAATATCAAGAGGTGATGCATGTAAAGTGCTTACGTAAATGCTCAATAGATACTGTGTGATAGATAGTAGCTTGTGATCACAAATAAGGTATTGTTTAATCTCTTAGAGCCTCATTTCCTCTTATGTAACAATTTCAGGGGCCCCAAAAAGGTGGTGAAATAATATGCAATAATATGGACTTACACCGAAGAATGTAGTACAATAATATAAACTTGTACTTTGGTGCCATCCCAGATACAGTGCTGGCAGAAGCAGCTCCCAGATGATTCCTGTGGATGTAGAGCAGTGATGCTGTTGTGGATCTTGATGATTATATGACGAGCGTTGGTTGGGACCACAGCAGTGATGACAGTGTCTTTCTTTATATCAGGGATAATGTTTCTGCTGAGCAACTGGTTTGCATTTTTTCTAAAAAACTTGGGGATTGCCTAACTTCTTATGTCATGCAATTGTATGACTACTGCAGAATTCACAGCCAAATCTGTGACACATTCATAGACAAGCGGTGATATTCAAAATATTTAATGATCAGTAATGCATGGGCCTATCTACCATTCAGAGTGAATGCTGGCTTTAGGGCTGGAGCAGTGTCTTCTAGACCTTCTGCTATGCTAGCTAATAGCCCTAAGTTGCTGGTGAAATTGGTGGTCTGGAACTGGGACCCAGCAGCTTGAGTGGTGATGGGGGGCATTTGGGGGCTGAGAAGCAGCATTTCCCCTAATATAGAAGATGTCACTATTTTAGCAACCTGTATGGCTGTACTGGTACATACCTGATGACCACCAGGCCTGTCTAGGAAAAGTATAAAACTCTACAATATGCATTTTTATATTAGCCTCCAATTTATGTCTTAAGTCTGTCTTGGAAGAAATACAGCCACAGTGCTACTTGGAAGCAAATATGGTGACTTGGTCTCACGTACTTAGGACATGTTATCAGGAAGGAACAGTCCCTGGAAAAGGACATCGTGCTTGGAAAGGTAGAAGGTCAGCCAAACAGAGGAAGATCATCAACAGGATGGATTCACACAGTGGCTGCAACAATGGGCTCAAACATAGGAAGGATTGTGAGGATGGCACAGGACTGGGCATTGTTTCATTCTGTTGTACACAGGGTTACTGGGAGTCAGAATTGACTTGATGCCACCTAACAACCATAACAACAAGGAGTCCCTGGGTGGTGCAACAATTACGCGTTCAGCCTCTAACTCTTAGGTTGGCTGTTTGAATCCACCCAGAAACGCCTTGAAAGAAAGGCCTGGAGATCTACATCTAAAAATCAGCCATTGAAAATCCTGTGGAGCACAGTTCTAATCTAACACAAACGGGATTGGCATTAGTCAGAGCTGACTGGATGGCAACTAGTTTGTTTTGGTTTATGTTTTAAACCTTGTTTCATCTCTCTTTCTTATCTCCCTTTACAAATGATTACTAAGGGTATTTTTTAATCTGTAAGAATGAAAACTGGTATTAAGAAAATATTGTAGTAGTTATTAGTTGCTGTCGAGTTGGCTTCAACTCATGGCAACCTTATGTATAACAAAACAAAATGTTGCCTGGTCCCGTGCCAGCTTCATGATCGTTGGTTTAGAAAATAGCAGTAACCCAAGGGGGAGGAAAAAAAATCATCCAAATCTCTCACTACCCAGAGAGAATCCCTATCAACTGCTTGGGACATTTTTTTGATCTTCCATGTGTGTATCTTTTCCACGTTCCTGATTTTAATGAAAATGCACTTAGAATTTTACTCTGCTGGTTGTGGTTGCTTTCAGAAAGAAATTCTTTAGAATATTTTGGAATTTCAGTGTTTCATATCAGTAATTTAATAATTTCTCTTTTTTAAGATAGGAAAGAATGTGAAATTTTACAAAGTAACTTTTTGTCATCGATCAAGATTCCTACGTGGGATTTCTTCTTTGATACAATGAATTATTTAACCGCGATTCCTGATTTTTAACCATTCTCACATTTATCTAATAAATCCTAATTGATCATGGCACACTTATTAGAAGGATTATTTTATTATTTTTGTATCCAGGGCTCATTTCCTGCTGTCTTTGATATCAGAGTTGTGTCAGCTTTGGAAAAGGCAGCAGGAAGTTTCCCTTTTCTTATGCTCAGGAAAAGTCTAAAGATCTAAAGTTTCAGGAGGAAAGAAAAATCTGAATTTGAGCTTTAGCGATGGAAACTTGATGTTTTTATTTTTATGTAGTTATTGGTTTATTCAGGCCTCTCTTTTTTTCTTCTTTAATCAAATTTTGACATTTATTTTTCCCACAAAACTTCTATTTTGTCCACAGTTGTATATTTTTTTTAGAATAGAATTGTATATGGTTGTCTGGTAGTATAAAATGTTCTCAGTAACTGGGATTAGTTTCTATTATTACAGTGAAACCTGTGAGAGCAGGAACTCGACGGGACTGGCTTGTCTTTCCCGGTCTCCCAAGTTTTCCGCCTGTGACAGGGTGCAGTCTTACCACTTTTTCTATCACTGTCTATTAGTGGAAAATATTTGAGATTTCCTTCTCCGACAGGTTTCTGCTTACACTTGTTCTGGCTTTCACAGAGTTTACTGTATTACTATTGTGATTTCCCTACCCTTTCTTAACTTTCCTTGGCAAAATTTGTTCTTTTGTTTGGTATTATAAAAGAGAAGTCAAACTAGCTCTTAAACTTATCACTTAAATTTTATTTTTTAATCATTATTATATATTTCCTCTTGCTTCCCTTGGGCATCTAGTTATTCATATTGAAACATTTTAAATAAAACACTTGCTTATTTGTTTGTTTATTACTTTTTTGCTTAATAATGAAAACATTTAGGGTATGAAATTTACTCTGACTAGAGTGGAGTTGCATCCGTCTTTAAAAATATGCCTCTTACTGTATGTGTTGTCATTACATTCTAGTTACTAATTTGAATTTTCACTATGATCTCGGAATAAAGATTTTTAATCATACTTTATATTTCTAAGTGGCTAGGCCTGTTATTTAAACATTTTTTTTTAATATTAGTTTTTAGTTATTTCATAGTGTCCAGTGAATGTGACTGGTGCAAATTCTACTTTGGAAACTTTGTTAAGATTTTATCAGTTTTTGAAAATACTCCATTGGTTCTGGGACAACAATGATAGAATTAACCACAATAGTTTTGGAAATCCAGACCATCTTTCCTTTCACCCTTCTTATTGGTGTTATCTTGGTAGATGTTATTTTGTTCCTTAAGTAGAACAACCCTTCTGGGAGCAAAGGGGGGCTTGTTAAACTTCTGGGCAACAAGCTAAACTGGGATATCCTGGGTATACTGAGTCATCAGGTTCTCTACCCAATCAGCCACCATGAATTCTCTCTGAAATAATGTGAAACATTAATTAAATAAAACCTTGCAGATATTATTTGTTGTAAGATTTAAATGATATTGAATAGTATTTGTGGCCTAACATGTGACCCCTTGTAAGTGATCCATGAGTACTGAAAAAAGAGCCCCAATTTCTTAGTTGGGTTATTTGGATGCAATTTATATATCACTGAAAGCAATTTCAAGTCCTTCAAACTGGAAGAGGTCCAATATTAATAAAATATTAACTAAATAATTAAAAGCTTTCCTATCTTCTGTAAGGTTTAAGTGATCAAACATATGCAAAATGCCCAATCCTGCCTCTGGTGAATAATAGATACTCGCGTAGGACTTTTATTTTACCTATTATTGTCATTTTTATCTTGGTATGGCTTAGAGTTTTAGAAATGGAAGGGCCATTTTACAAGATTAGTGAAATTATGCGATCTCCATTGATTGCTTACAGGGTTTTAAATTCCCATGAAATATGTTTTTGAAACTAATTAAAAGAAGATTTATATTTCATTTGTGGAAAATTGTTCACTTTACAGAAGTTAAACATTTAAGTGAGATTTAAAGTGTATAATTCTAAAATATTATTAAACTAAAATATAAAACTTTGATCTTTAAAAATATAAAGTTAAAAGTAGCTGGATGGTAGCTCAGTGCTTTTGTAAGTATGATGGAAAAATCGGGAAACAGGTAGTGGTGATGGTTGCACAGTATGGTAAACATAATCAATGCCACTGAACTGTATGTGTAAAAAATGTTGAAATGGCAAATATTTTGGTATATATACACTTACCATGACAAAAAAATTCAAAGTAGCTAAATGGACATAGATGATGAAATACATAAGAGATATGACTTCAATGCTCTATTTCCTTTTTTAACAGCAATTACTGTAAATTTTGAGACTCAAGACTAGTCTGAAACAAATTTTAGAAATAAATTGTTTAATTTCTTTTCTTATTCCCATAGCCCTTTACCAATGGTTTATTAAATTTGTAATTGAATGTGTCATTTCCATCAGTACTCAGTAATTTGGTTATGATTATATTCTCTTGAATATTCCAGGCCAAATTGTAAAAATATTTCAAGAGAATTAAAAAATGACAAAGACATCAATGCTACTTAAGTATCATATAATTAAGCATGGATAGATAGCTACAGATATATAGTATATTGATACATACTTTTTATATATAGTTAGGCAAACACACACACACACCACATAATTATGCAGTCATTAAGTTCTTAACCTGGGAATTTGTCTATAATATAATATTAAGTAAAAAGAGAAGATACCAAATATCTTCTGTAAAAAATATATATAGAGAGAATAGGTTGCACAAAAAAATGGGAATTAAACATGGAACAATGTTTGAATGTTAAGTATGGTCACTTCTGGGAGGGGAAATGATGTGTGACTTTGGTTTCATTTGCACCTGTCTGATGGTGCAGTGATTAAAACACTTGGCTGCTAACTGAAAGGTTGGTGGTTCAAACCCTCCAGTTGCTCCATGGGAGAAAAATGTGGCAGTTTGCTCCCTTAAAGATTTACAGCCTTGGAAACCCTATGGGGCCATTCTACTCTGTCCTATAGGGTCACTAATTTGGAATTGACTCAATGGCAGTATGTTTGGTTTGGTATTGTAGAGTGGCTTCCCCAGGAGACTACCTTGAAAGGTGCCACATTTATTTCAATAGATATTTTTGTAAAACATGTATTCACTTTTCATTCATCATGCTTTTCTAAAATTTAAAACACAATATCTTTATTCCATAGTGCATGTCTTAATATCTGCAATACTACTGCTATGCAAAGGCACAAGTAGAAATTTATTTTTATTGTAGTAAGTGGGGATCCATTTAGGTAACAGGTAGTGAAAAGTAAACACTAAACAAAGAAACTGGTTCTAATCACTAAAAAAACATCTCAGGTCAGATTTCTTAGAGTTCGTTTCAATTCTGATTAGAAATTTGAAATATTGTTGTGTATATATATGAGCATAATAAAGAATATTCTTAAGGAGATGTAAACACTCAGGAGGACATCAGAAGCACAGTTAACTGAAGGCAGACAATGCCAGTGGGTACCTAATCACTGTTTCATTCTGTCTTTGGGTTTTCTCTTAGGAGTGTACAAGAAAACAAAACAAAACAATAAATAAAATAAAAGCAAGGTTGGTAGCAAAAATGATGCCCTAAATACCTTGGTTCCTGACCACCTTACTTGAGTGAGCCCTATTTTTCAGTTTCCCCTAGCTCTGAACGTCACATCAACAGGAGCACTAACAATGCTCATTCCTTTCTTCCTGCGTATTGTGATAGGCTCAGGATTTGGGGACCTGGAGCTGCAAGTTGTTGGGTATCTACAGCAAGTTTCTATGGCAACTGTCTAATGCACAAGTGGAAGGTGATGGGGCGTCTTAGACTCCAGAATTCTATTTTGAAAGATATTTATCACTCTTGTGTTCTGTGGCATCAATTAATTGTACAAGGTCACAATGGGTGAAAATTTATTATGGACTAATACAGGCATTTGCACCCAAGTAAGAGAGTTTATTTGGTGCTTGTGAGTACCATCTGTGTTGGTCAGGGTTCTACCAGAGACAAAGAACAAGTATGATATCTCTATATGTATGTATATGAGTGTTTTATTAAACAAATAATTTTAATAGACATTTCAAAGACATCTGAAATTGATTTCAGAGTTTCTTTGAAGGCAGACATAAAAGCTTTCAGGTCATTTATGTGGTGCTCGAGCTGCGAATATAAAGCCCTGAGATCATCCTTTTCTTTCCCTACTTTCTCTAGTACAATTAAGAGCAACCAACCGGTCTTATTATACTCCTTCAACTAAAGTGTTCTCAGGTATCAGTTACACTGTGTCTTAGTCACCTAGTGCTGCTATAACAGAAATACCATAAGTGGATGGCTTTTAACAAAGAGAAATTTATTCTTTTACAGTCTAGGAGGCTACAAGTCCAAATTCAATGCATCAGCTCCAGGGTGAGGCTTTTTGTCTCTGTCAGTTCTGGCAGAAGGTCCTTGTGATGCATCAGTCTTCCCTTAGTCTGGGAGCATCTCAGCACAGGAACCTCAGGTCCAAAGGGCGTGCTCTGCTCCCGCACTGCTTTCTTGGTGGTATGAGGTCCCCATGTCTCTCTGCTCTCTTCTCTCTTTTATATCTCAAAAGAAGACACTATCTAATCTTGTAGACCTCATCAATGTAACTGCCACTAATCCATCTTATTATATCATAGTGATAACATTTACAACACAGGGAAATCACATCAGATGATAAAATGGTAGACAATCATAAATTACTGGGAATCATGGCCCCGCTAAGTTGATACACACATTTTGGGTGGGGGGGCATAATTCAATCTATGACACACAGTCACCCAGAATCATGCCTTTTATAAGTATTCCATTAGGAGTATCCTGTGATACAGTGAATCCAGTGATTCAGCATTCATATCTAACTTCTTGGATGTCATTCTTGTTTCTTGACTCCTTACAAGAATACATAATTGATTATTTTCATTTTCTTGTTATCCAATTATACACACACACACAAACACACATACATACCTGTTATCCAATTACATACACACACACATGCCCCCCAAAATGAAATGCTGAAGTCCTAACCCCCGTACCTATGAATGCAACCTCATTAGAGTTTTTGAAATCTTATCAGTCAACATGAGTTCATACTGGAACAGGATGGGTCCTAATCCAATCTGAGCGCTGTCCTTATGAAAGAGGAGAAGAGACAGTGAGACAGACAGAGGGAAGGTGGCCATCTGAAGACTGGTAGAGATTGGAGATTTGCATTCATAAACCAAGGAACTCCTGGGACTACCAGAAGCTGGAAGAGACAAAGGAGGACCTTTACCTTGAACCTTCATAGAGAGCATGGTCCTGCCAACATCGTGAGTTAGGACTTCTAGCCTCCAGAACTTTGAGACAATAAGTTTCTGTTGTTTGAAGCCACCCAATTTGTGACATGTTGTTATAGCAGCCCTAACAAATAAATTTATGTATGTTGTTGTTGTTGTGTGCCCTCAAGTTAATTACAACTCATAAGAACCCTACAGGACAGGGTAGAACTGCCCCATAGGGTTTCCAAGGCTGTAATCTTTACAGGAGCAGATCTCCAGGTCTTTTCGCTTGCGGAGTGGCTAATGTGTTTGAACTGACAACCTTTTGGTTATGGTTAGCAACCAAACATTTTAACCATTATGCCACCATGACTCCTTGAAAATATATATTCTATATATAACACACACACATACACACACACGTATATATAACCCCTCCTTACACAAACTTGAACATTCTATGTGTTCTTCTGCATCCTGCTTTCTTGAATGAAAAATAAATTTTGGAGTTTACTCCATATAAGGTATAAAAACCTGTTGCTGTCGAGTTGATTATAGTAACCCAATGAAACAAACAAACCCATTGCCATTGAGTCAATCTCGACTCATAGTAGCCATATAGGACAGAGTAGAACTGACCCATAGGGTTTCCAAGGAGTGGCTGGTTGATTTGAGCTGCTGACCTTTTTGGTTAGCAACCGAGCTCTTAACCACTATGCCACCACCTCCTAATCTTCCTTTATCGCTGTGAACTATAACATTGTATTAATATACTATATTTAATCAGTCTCCTATTGAAGGATATTTGTATTGTTTCAAATCTCTTGCTTTTAAAAATAATGCCAAAAAGAATAACCTTGTGCCTAAGTCATGTTTTTACCTTTGCCAGGATATCTTTGAGATAGGTTCCTAAATTTGGGATTATTTGGTCAAAGAGCAATGTTATATGCATATGTCCTTTTGTTAGATATTGTCAATTTTTTCTCTATATATAAGAAGTTTTTCATTCCCACCAACAATGCGTGAGAGTATTGTTTGCCTCACAGCCCTTCCGACTGAGAATGGTATCATTCTTGTTAAAATATGCATTTTTCTTATTATGAATGAAGTACAAGATTTATTATATGTTAATGATTATTGATATTTCTTCCTTAGAATATCTTTTCATATATCTTTTTAAATTTTCTATTAGCTTGCTGATCTTATTTTGAGACATTTGGGATAGACCTTTCTCTCTCACATGCTCTAAAATTAAGTTGCAAACATTTTTTTGCTTAGTGCCATTTGTCTTTTGACTTTGCTTTTTTTTTTTAATGTAGTTGAGTTGATCAGTCCTTTAAAAATAATGGTCTCAGGATTTTCACCACTCCCAAATAAATAAGTTAACCTGTGTTTTCTTCTACTTGTCTGGTTTCACATTTTCCCATTTGGATCTGTCGTACATTTGGATTTTAACCTGGTTTATTTAATGGTATGGGTACAATTATATCTTTTCTTATGTAGCTCTCATATGGCTGTACAGTTATCACAACATTATGTATCAAAAAGTCTATCTGACTTGAGGTGCCACCTTTATATCATATACTAAATTTTCATATACACTTGAATCTATTTTTGGACTGTTTCTTCTGTTCCACTGGACTGTCTGTGTATATGTGAGCCAACACTCATTGATTTGATTAAACTGGCTTTATAGCCTACATTGCACATTTTAAGAATTAATCTGGCCATTCTTGCTTGTTTCTGGTTTTCAGCTGAATTTTATAGCCAATGTTTCAACTCCAGGGGGAGGATACCTGTTGCTATTTTTATGGGGACTGCATTAAACTTACAAATTACCTTGGGGGGAATTTTTATCCATATGACATTGAGTTTTTCTATCCCAAAGCATGGTGTATTTTTCATTTTTTTCTAGCCAACAATCGTCTCTGTCCATAGTGGTTTAAGATTTTATTCTTACAAGTTTTATATATCTTTTGTTTACTTTTATACCTAAATATTTTATCATTTTTGTCTGCTTGTAAATGTGGTCTTCTCTTCCATTATTGTTTATAGTATTTGTTTTGATATTCTTGAGTTTTCCAGATATACAATCATCCCAAATAAAGATTGTTTATCTTTCTTTTTACAATTACTATGTCTCTAATTGCTATCTCTCCTCTGTATATCCTCCAACATAATTTTTAAAAAATGTTGTTGTTGTTGTTGTTAGGTGCCGTCAAGTTGGTTCTGACTCATAGAGAACGTATGCACCACAGAACGAAACACTGCTCAGGCCTGCACCATGCTCACAATCGTTGTTATGCTTGAGCCCATTGTTGCAGTCACTGCGTCGATCTATCTCGTTGAGGGTCTTCCTCTTTTTTGCTGACCATCTAATTTACCAAGCATGATGTCCTTCTCCAGGGAATGATCCCTCCTGACAACATGTCCAAAGTATGTAAGACATAGTTTCGCCATTCTTCCTTCTAAGGAGCATTCTGGTTGTACTTTTTCCAAGACAGATTTGTTCATTCTTTTGGCAGTCCATGGTACATTCAATATTTTTTGCCAACACCACAATTCAAAGGCATCAATTCTTCTTTGGTCTTCCTTAGTCATTGTCCAGGTTTCGCGTGCATATGGTATGATTGAAAATACCATGGCTTGGGTCAGGTGCACCTTAGACTTCAAGGTGATGTCTTTGCTTTTAAACAATTTAAAGAGGTCTTTTGCAGCAGATTTGCCCAATGCAATGCATCTTTTGATTTCCTGACTGTTGCTTCCATTGGTGTTGATTGTGGATCCAAGTAAAATGAAATCCTTGACAACTTCAATCTTTTCTCCATTTATCATGATGTTGCTTATTGGTCTAGTTGTGAGGATTTTTGTTTTCTTTATGTTGAGGTGTAATCCATACTGAAGGCTGTGGTCTTTGATCTTCACCAGTAAGTGCTTCAAGTCCTCTTCACTTTCAGCAGCCTGGTGGCATAATGGTTATGTGCTATGGCTGCTAACCAAAAGGTCAGTCATTCAAATCCACCAGGTGCTCCTTGGAAACTCTATGGGGGAGTTCTTCTCTGTCCTATAGGGTTTCTGTGAGTCAGAATCGACTCGATGGCAAAGGGTTTGGCTTTTTTCTGGTTTTTAAAAAATAGAGGCAATATAAATGCAGCTGAAAAAGTCAATTGAAACCGTTATTTCTAAAGCCACCATATAGAGGCATTCTTTCAAAATTCTAGTAATTCTTTATCATTTTGAAAATTTGGTTAGTTCTGTTTTCCTTGAACATTTCCTCTAAGTGTTTACAGAACAAGTTCTACCAAACAGTAAACATACTAAATTATAGGCAGTTTAGCACTGTAGAAAAAGCCTGAGACTTCGTCTATCATAGCCCATGTTTGAATCTTGTCTCTGTCCATGACTTACTAGCTCTTTCATTTTTGGACATAGAACTTGTTTGAACCAGTTTTTACAGATATAAAATGAGATTACAGTGAAAAATAAATTGATTTGAAAAGTGTATATAAAATTCCTAACAAAATACTAGCACATATAGTCAATTAATATTTAATGTCTTCCATCTTTCCCTGAGACAGGAAGAATGTCTAGATAACCATGGAATCCTAGTAGAACATCTTGGACAGAGTGCAGGTTTTCAAAATAAAAATTTTTTGAATTCAGTTTTTCCAGATGAATAATCTCTGCTGAAGATTATCACTCTTTTAGTTTTTCTATAAAATACTACAGAAGAAAGGAAGAAGTGGAGGAAAACAAATCTTTTTTTGAATGTGGACTTTCTGAATCTTCTCACTTTTTATCCTACCACAAACCTGGCATGCAAGAATTATATTTATTTTACAAATGAGAAAACTCTGGCTTAGATTTAAATTAAGTCAAAGCTAGCAAGAGTTAGATCTGGGAATTGAATCCATCTCTTTCTTCTAGATGTAACTAAATGGTCAACACAAACCTGTCATTTGATAAAAATCAGGATTTGAAACCAGGCTGCAACTTACTGGCAGAGATTTCAGAACTGCCTGTAATACCAGGAGTTGATGAACTTGTGTATACTATACAGAGAATGTAAAATTGATATAACTTTTCTAGAGACCAGTTTTGCAGTAGCATACTACCATCAGATCTAGGAATTTACCTTAAGAAAATAATTAGAAACGTACATGTTCATTGGTCTTCAGTGAAAGCTCCACGTCTCTGCGTTTTCCTCTGTTGTGTGAGCTCCTTAGAGATTCTCCCTTGACCCTCTGCTTGGCCTTCACCCCTGGCCCAGGTGAGCTGAGCAATATGATGACGTCTTTCCAGACTGTATCCCCTTACCATGACTCCACCTGCCTCCCCCGAAATTAAGATCTATGTTTTCAGTTCTGTCCTGGACATCTCTGCTTGGTCATCATAAATGTAACTATACACAAAACAAAATGTATAAGCTCCATAATATCCTACATCCCACTCCCATATATTTTTTTTTATGTTCACAATCAGTGAATGACATCACCATCCAACCAATTGCTCATACAACACATGGGCTACTACATTTGACCCCTTCCTCTCCTTTATGCCCCCACTATCCATCTATGTGGAGCCCTGGTGGTGCAGTGGTTAAGAGCTTGGCTGCTGTCATGGATTGAATTGTGTCCCCCCAAAAATGTGTGTAGCAACTTGGCTAGGTCATGATCCCTAGTATTGTATGATTGTGTTATCTGATGTGATTTCCCTATGTGTTGTAAACTCTACCACTATGATGAGATTATACGTGATCTCCTCATGTGTTGTAAATTCTATCACTGTGATGAGGTTATACTGATGAGGTTGA
>NW_004443955.1:16345679-16400160 GCF_000243295.1 Trichechus manatus latirostris
GTTCCCCTGGAGCTGATGCCCTGAATTTGGACTTGTAGCCTACTGGACTGTGAGAGAATAAATTTCTCTTTGTTAAAACCATCCACTTGTGGTATTTATGTTGGAGCAGCACTAGATGACTGAGACAGCTGCTAGCCAAAAGATCTGCAGTTTGCATCCACCAGCCACCCCTTGGAAACCCTATGGGGCAGTTCTACTCTGTTCTACAGGGTCACTATGAGTTGGAATCGACTCAATGGCAACAGGTTTGGTATCCATCCATATAGGTCCTATTGATTTTGCCTTTTAAACAGCTATAAAATCCATTGGTTTCCAATGTTATAAAACAACATGTGTACTTCTGTTTCATGAGAAACTATCTGTTCTGTAAGCCTTCACCTGAAGTACAATTAAAAAAAAAAAAATCCATTGGTTTCTTTGCTTTATCCCTGCGACTACTTCCTTAGCCCAAGGTAATATCATATTGCTCAGGAGCCTGTAATACCCTCCTTACTGTCCCCCCTACCCTCAGCCTCCGTCCTTACCCCAAACCAATCCTTTCCATACATTAAGGCTGGGGGCAAGAGAGGGGCTCTTTCTGAAACACAAATGAGATCTTGCCAATTCACTTCTTAAAATATATCCATGGATTCCGGTTGAGATGAGTTTATACAAACCAGGCCTACTATCTTCTACCACTCTTGTCTCTTGTCCCAGGCTCATTACATTGTGTTTTCTGCCCACAGGAACCACTGTCGATTCTAGAATATACCATGTTATCTCCAGGTTTTGTATCTCCAGGCCTTCTTATATGAAGCCCCCTTGGCTTGGAATACCACAAGCTCTTTTCTACCGCCTACTGTTCATTTGGGTAATCTCTATTCATTTTCTAAGTTTTGACTTAGACATTACTTCCCCCCAGAAGACTTCTTGACCCTCAATTCTGAGTAGATGCTCTTATGATGCTATCTACTTTGTGTATTATTACATTATGCTTTATTCAAACTGTTTACTTAATTTCCACAAATGCCATGAGGGTAGTGATTATATCTGTATGGTTTATTCCAGTGCCCACTACATCACTCCATGCATGGTAAACATTCCACCAACACGGGCTGAATCAACGTTTTTTATCAGTGTTATGTGCTTTTGTGAAACATTGTAAACAGTGTCAATTTTCAAAAATAAGAAAAATATTATACATATTATGGCATATCCATATGATGACATCCTTTGCAATGATGTTAAAAACATTATGTTTTGAGTTACTTTTAATGGCAAGAGATTATATGTAAAAACCTAAGTCAAAAAGCAGTTTGTAGTATGTTTCCAATTCTATAATGAAAATAGCTAATATTTTAGTTATTACATTTGCAAACATTATGGTAATCCTTTATGTTAGTCATTTCATTTAAGTATTATAAGAACAAAGTTAAGTGAATACTATTATTATCCTCATTATACAGTCTGGGTAACCCAGTTAGTGATTAAGTAAAAGTAGCTTTCTTCACTTATGGGCTCACAATCAAGTTTCTGTCATGTTGAAGCACACACTTTGAATCTCTGTATATGAAACCATTTGCATGGAATCGATTCCTACTGAGACCCACGTGTGTTAGAGTAGAATTGTGCTCCGTAGGGCTTTCAATGGCTGATTTTTGCAAGTAGATCATTAGGTGTTTCTCCCGAGGTGCCTCCAGGTGGACTCAAACCACCAACCTTTCAATTAGCAGCAACCAAGTTAACCATATGCTTCTACATTAGTCAAATATCATATCTTCCTACTTACTACCTGACTGGAGTCCCTGGGTGGCACAAACAGTTAAGCACTCAGCTGCTAGCTAAAAGGCTGGTGGTGTGAACTCACCCAGGTGTACCTCAGAAGATAGGCCTGGCAATTTGCTTCTGAAAGGTTGTGGCCTTGAAAACCCTATGGAGCAGTTCCACTCTGCACACATGGGCTCTCCATGAGCCGGAATGGACTCAATGGCAACAGACAACAATAACAACAACTGCCTGACTTAGCCGACGGGAACATAGCAACATGTTAACAATGCCTATATTTGAATAAACCAAAACCAAACTCGTTGCTGTCAAGTCGATTCTAACTCATAGCGACCCTAACGGAAGAATATTAATGACTTTAATTTTTGGATTTCTCTCCCTTTTCCAACATTTCCTACAGAGAACATGTATTATTTAATGAAGTAAATAAAATAGTACATTAAAAAATAAATCTCTCTGTTATCTATACCCTAATGCACAGAACCTCTAAGTCATTTGTAGATCCACAGAGGAGCCCTCTAGGATGGAAATGTGAGGCCCCTTTTCCTCTGTGCATGTATTTATGAGCACTCGCATTCTCAGATCTTGATCATGTGGGTTATAGTTGCCCAAGTTATCTGCACAGATGCGGAACTTGTCATGGACAGATGGAATATGGCCATGGATGTAATCTTGAGCACACTGGCCTGCCTTAGAGTCTCATTCAAATGGCCAGAGGCAAATTTTTGAATATAAGAATGGGATTGAGTTTTTTTCATTTACTCATCCTCATTTGACCAAATATTTCTTGAATAATGTCTCTATGCCAAGAACCATGCAAAACTATGCTGCTATAGAGACAAAAGACACAGATTTCTGCTCTTGGGGAGAGAGAACTTATAGCAGGCTGGGGCGGAAGTAATTCAAATGTAATGATTGCTGTGAGGGAGTTCTGAGCACGGTGATGGAGAACAGAGAGGATGGGCACACCAGTCAGACTTTGGCATCAGCTCAGGTGTGCCCAGTAGGGACTGAGGTCCCCATCCTGTATGCAGCACCGATCCTTTCAGAGTGCCTTCATGTGGTTCGTATTTTGTTTCAGATGATACTCTCAACATGTGGTTCAGTTAACAATGGTGTGGCTGGTTGCCTTCTCCCCCTGTGGAAGTTTGCAGATTGACACACACTCTTTGCCCTCACTGGTTTGTGTCAGAGTTGGCGTAGAGGTCAGTTTCTACCTGTTGCTCTTTTTTGTCCCTGGCCCTTTGGACCTTTTGCAGACTTAATTGTGTCCAGCTGGGTCTCTGTTGCCCTTTCCCCAAATAGGGCAAAGGAATACTTACCCTTACCCATTTTCAAAGACTTTACCTTTTCCCTTCGGATTTGCGCTTCAGTGAGCCACTCTTCCTTAACTAGGTTCCCAAATTATCTCGATAGCCTATAGCATCCAAAGGGTGAACATCTTGTCCTGGCCTCTCTGGTGTCTTCAAGTCACACCTGCAGTCATTTAAAACTGTGTCACAGAGCTGTGGTCAATTCTTGGCACTAGCTGGTAAGCAACATTCAAACCTTTAATTCTTTACTGGGCAGGGTGTGTGATTTATCATTAAAAGAGTTTTTTGCCATCCTCTCTGAAATATTAAAAATAAATTACCCCTAAACTCACTCTCTCTCTTTCCCTCTCTTTTTCTCTTTCTCTCTTCCCCACTGCTAGCACAGCATCATAGTACAATGAAAATCTTGAGTTTCAGCCCCACATCTAATAATCTTTATTGTTGCCTCAAACCTTCAGTTTCTTCACTTGTAAAATAAATGACAGCTTGTTATTTGAGGAGGGAATAGAAACAAATTTATATAATTCTAAGAATAACAAACACTATAAAATACAAACTAGTGTAAAGTCATAGAAAATGGGGGTGGCTGGTTTTAGAATTAGGGGCCAGGGAAAGCCTCTCAGAGCATGTGACATTTGTGTAGAGGACAAAGAAAGTGCACAAGCCGCTTAAATACCTAAGAAGAAGTATTTCAGGCAGGGAGGATAGTGATTATACAGGACTTGACTAAGGGTATGCTTCCTTGGTGGGCTCAAAGAAAACAAGGATGGCTTAAATGAGTGGGGAGAGGTAATTGAGTCATATAATACAGGAACTTAGAGCCAAGAGAAGGGTTTCGGATTTTGAAGTGATAGAAAGTCATTAGACAATTTTTATCAGAGGGTGAAGGTGACATGATAACATTTACATCTTAGAAGGAACACTGTGCTGACTGGAAAATAGATTGCAAGGAGACAGGAATAATGGAAGAATGGGGTAGGGGTACTTGTTATTGTTGTTAGGTGTCGTCAAGTCAGTTCCAACTTATAGTGACCCTATGTACAACAGAATGAAACACTGCCCCATCCTGCACCATCCTCACAATTGTTATACTTGAGCCCATTGTTGCAGCCACTGTGTCAATCCTTCTCCTTGAGGGTCTTCCTCTTTTTCGCTGACTATCTAATTTACCAAGCATGATGTCCTTCTCCGGGGACTAATCCTTCCTGATAACACGTCCAAAGTATGTGAGATGAAGTCTTGCCGTACTTGCTTCTAAGCAGGTGTTCTGGCTGTACTTCTGAGACAGATTTGTTCATTCTTCTGGCAGTCCATGGTATATTCAATATTTTTCACCAACACCATAATTCAAAGGCATCAATTCTTCACTGGTCTTCTTTATTCATTGTCCAGCTTTCACAGGCATATGAGGTGATTGAAAACACCATGGCTTGGGTCAGGCATACCTAAGTCTTCAAGATGACATCTTTGCCTTTCAACACTTTAAAGAGGTCTTTTGCAGCACATTTGTCCAATGCAATGCATCTTCTGATTTCTTGACTTCTGATTCCATGAGTGCTGATTATGGATCCAAATAAAATGAAATCCTTGACAATTTCAGTCTTTTCTCCATTTATCATGATGTTGCTTATTGGTCCAGTTGTGAGGATTTTGGTTTTCTTTATTTTGAGGTGTAATCCATTCTGAAGGCTGTGGTCTTTGATCTTCATCAGTAATTGCTTCAAGTCTTCGCTTTCAGCAAGCAAGGCTGTGTCATCTGCATAAAGCAGGTTGTAAATGAGTCTTTCTCCAATCCTGATGCCCCATTCTTCTTCATATAGTCCAGCTTTTAGGATTATTTGCTCAGCATACAGATTGAATAGGTATGGTGAAAGAATATAACCCTGAGACACACTTTTCCTGACTTTGAACCACGCAGTATCCTCTTGTTCCATTTGAAAGACTGCCTCTTAGTCTATGTACAGGCTCCTTATGAGCACAATTAAGTGTTCTGGAATTCCCATTCTTTGTAATGTTATCCATAATTTGCTACGATCCATACAGTCAAATGCCTTTACGTAGTCAGTAAAACATAGGTAAACATCTTTCTGGTATTCTCTGCTTTCAGCCAGGATCCATCTGACATCAGCAATGATATCCCTCATTGAGCATCCTCTTCTGAATCTAGCTTGAATTTCTGACACTTCCCTTTTGATATACTGCTGCAGCCACTTTTGAATGATCTTTGGCAAAATTTTACTCGTGTGTGATATCAATAATATTGTTCAATAATTTTCGCATTTGGTTGGATCACCTTTCTTGGAAATAGGCATAAATATTGATCTCTTCCAGTCAGTTGGCCAAGTAGCTGTCTTCCAAATTTCTTGGCACAGATGAGTGAGCACCTCCGGTGCTACATCTGTTTGTTGAAACTTCTCAGTTGGTATTCCATCAACTCTTGGAACCTTATTTTTCACCAATGCCTTCAGTGCGGCTTGGATTTCTTCCTTCAGTAGCATCGGTTCTTGATCATATGCTACCTCCTGAAATGGCTGAACGTCAACCAATTCTTTTTGGTACAGTGACGCTGTGTATTCCTTCCATCTTCTTTTAATGCTTCCTATGCCGTTTAATATTTTTCCTGTAAAATCCATCAAAATTGCAACTCGAGGCTTGAGTTTTCTCTTCAGTTCTTTCAGCTTGAGAAATACCAAATGTGTTCTTCCCTTTTGATTTTCTAACTCTAAGTCTTTGCACATTTCATTATAATACTTTACTTTGTTATATCAAGCCACACTTTCAAATCTTCTGTTCCGTTCTTTTACTTCATCATTACTTCCTCTTGCTTTAGCTATGTTAAGGAGCAAGTTTCAGAATTTCTTCTGGCATCATTTTGGTCTTTTCTTTCTTTCCTGTGTTTTTAATGACCTTTTGCTTTCTTCATATATGATGTCCTTGATGTCACTACAGAACTCCTCTGGTCTTTAGTCATTAGTGTTTAATGAGTCCAATCTATTCTTCAGAGGGTCTCTAAATTCAGGTGGGATATACTAAAGGTCTTACTTTGGCTAAGGTGGACTTGTTCTAATTTTTTTCAGCTTCAACTTGAACTTGCATATGAACAATTGATGGCCTTTTCCACATTCGGCCCCTGGCCTAGTTCTCGGTGATGATTATGTGAGCTTTTCCATCCTCCCTTTCACAGATATAGTCATTTTGATTCCTGCGTATGCCATCTGGTGATGTCCACGTAGTCACCATTTATGTTGGTGAGGAAAGGTATTTGCAATGAAGAAGTCTTTGGTCTTTTTAAAATTCTATCTTGCAAACTCCTGTGTCGTTTCTATCACCAAGACCATATTTTCTAACTACTGTTCCTTCTTCTTTGTTTCCAACTTTCTCATTCCAATCACCAATAATTATCAATACATCTTGACTGCATATCTGATCAATTTCAAACTGCAGAAGTTGGTAAACATCTTCGATTTCCTAATCTTTGGCATCAGTGTTTGATGAGTAAATTTGAATAATAGTCATACTAGCTTGTCTTCCTTGTATGCATATGAATATTATCCTATCACTGACAGCGTTGTACTTCATGATAGAGCTTGAAATATTCTTTTTGCCAATGAACGTGATACCATTCCTCTTCAATTTATCTTTCCTAGCATCGTATACCATATGATTGGCCAATTCAAGATTACCAATACCAGTCAATTTCAGCTCAATAATGCCTAGGATATAGATGTTTATTATGCATTTCATTTTTGATGACTTCTACTTTTCCTAGAGTCATACTTCGTACATACCACGTTTTGATTATTATTGGAGTTTGCAGCTATTTCTTATTATTTTGAATTGTGCCACATCAGCAAATGAAGGTCCCGAAAGCTTGCCTCTATCCACATCATTAAAGTCAACTATACTTTGAGGAGGCAACTCTTCCCCACTCATCTTTTGACTGCCTTCCATCCCGAGGGTCTCATCTTCTGGCACTATATCAGAACATGTTCTGCAGCTATTCATAAAGTTTTCACTGGCTACTTTTTTTCAGAAGTAGACCACCAAGTCTTTCTTCCTAGTCACCTAAAACCTGTTCACCATGGGTTACCCTGATGGCATTTGAAATACCTGTGGTATAGCTTCCAGCATCACAGCAACACGCAAGCCACCATAGTACAATAAACTTACAGACATATTGAGTAGGGGTACTATGGCAGCTATCATAGCATTCCAGTTGAGGAGTGACAGTGGCTTGGATTATCTGGTTGTGGTGGGATCCTAGAACAGTTTGATTTAGGATAGAGAGTGTTACGGATTGAATTGTTTCTACCCAAAAAATATGTTGAAATCTTAATCCCTTTTCCTGTGAATGTGACCTTATTTGGGAAATGAGGTTTTTCTTTGCAGATGTTATCAATTAAGTTAATGACATCATACTGAAGTAGGGTGAGTCCTGATCCTAACTCCTTCTGAGTGGCATCTTATAAAATAGTGGGCTAGACAGGGAAATAGAGACACACACAGAGGGAAGATAGCATGTGAAGATCCATCTACAAGTCATGGAAAGCCTTGGGCCGCCAGAAGCTGAAAGAGACAAGAAAGGATCTTCACCTAGAGAGGACAAAGAGAGAGCATGGCCCTTTCAGTGTCCTGAATTCAGAGTTCTATTCTCTAAAACTATGAGAAAATAAATTTCTGTTCTTTAAATTGTCCAACTTTATGTTTTTTTGTTATGGCAGCCGTAGGAGAATAAGATAGAGTGTATGAAAGACAGAGAGTAGGCAAAAACTACCAGGCCCTTTTCCTGAGCAACTGAGTGAATGGAGGTACCATTTGTTGAAACTGGGAAAACAGAATTAGGCTCATGGGGCGTGGGAGTCAAGATGCTGTTTTCAATGCTTTAAGTTTGATATGAGACATAGATGTCTAAGTGGAGGGTCTGAAGAGGGATTTGAATATGCAAGTTAAGTGTAGGAAATAGGACTAGAGATAAAAATTTGGAGTCATTAGTGTTCACACTAAATGTTGTGAAAACTTGTGGTAAGACGGGCTCAGAACTTGGAACTGACCTGCAGGTTTATTGGCGGCTGAGTCTTGAGTTGGAATAGATATGATAGGGACAAGTTTAACAGGATTACATTCTAGAGAAAATATGAACTAGAGACAATGAGTACGGACAACTCAACTTAGAATTTTGAGATAAAAGGTAGCCAGAAAATGATGTTTATTCATAAGACTAAAATTTGCTGTTAAAAATAGGTAGTGTGAAAATACAACTGAGCATTATAATGATAGGCAGAGAAGTATGACAGCATTTTTCCACCATTCTGATCACAATTAGATGAAAATGTGCAAAGAAAAGACTCAGAAGAAAGTAGTCCCCAAATATTAATAATGATGGTGTTTTATGGTGGGATTATGGATAATGTAAAAAAAAAGTCTTTCTGTTTTTCTTTTTTTTTATTCAAATGTCTTATAATTTCCACATGCTACTTATGTTTTTATCAATTTTTATTACAAATGCATGAATTCATGTCCTTTTCAAAAATTAAAAAATTTAGTTAAATCAAGTTTGATCAATATTCTCAAACCTTCCTCAAGATATATTCTCAGGCTCCTCTTCCAGGTATAAACATGATGGTCAGTTTGAAGAATATTCTTCCTAACCTTTACTTTAACTAGGCAGTCCTCTGTTTATAAACTTCTGACTTATGGACAACCTATACTTGCCCTTTGTTATGGATTGAATTGTGTCCCCCAAAAATGTATGTCAACTTGGCTAGGCCATGATTCCCCATATTGTATGATTGTCCACCATTTTGTCATCTGTTGTGATTTTCCTATGTGTTGTAAATCCTGCCTCTATGATGTTAGCGAGGCAGGGCCCAGTCTACAAGATTAGGTTGTATTTTGAGTCAATCTCTTTTGAGATATAAAAGGGAGAAGCGAGCAGAGAGACAGGGGCAACTTCTACTACCAAAAATGAAGAACCAGGAGAGGAGCACGCCCTTGGGATCCCGGATCCTTACACTGAGAAGTTCCTGGACCAAGGGAAGATTGATGACAAGGACTTTCCCCCATAGCTGACAGAGAGAGTAAGCCTTTCCCTGGAGCTGGCACTATGTGCTTGGACTTGTAGTCTCCTAGACTCTGAGAGAATAAATTTCTCTTTGTGAAAGCCATCCACTTGCGGTATTTCTGTCATAGCAGCACTAGATAACTAAGACATCCTTCAATGTTATGTAAATTTGCCCTCACTTTGTAAGACTGAAGCAACACCTACTCACAAAAAATTCTTCCTCACCATCATCTTCATTTGCTGCATGTGGAGCTTTTAAATCATTGACTAGGCTTCCAGTCAGGGGCGGATTAACCAGTAAGCAAGGTACACACAGGTTTACAGTAAACATGGTATAAATAGACTTAATTGTGTTTATTTACTAATCTGCAGTGCACAATTTCACATGGGTTTCACCACATCTTTGATGTGAAATTGTGCACTACAGATTAGTAAGTAGGTACAAGTAAGCCGTGTGTGCCTTGCTTATTGGGTAATCTGTCGCTGCAGTTCCAGTCTTTTCTTGCACTAAAGTAAGGCCAAATAAGAACCATATACATCTGTTCCAACTTACCTATCACCTGTAACCTTACCTATATACCTGTAACCTGGGAACTGCCTGTACTGTATAACTATTTAGGTAGCTCTATAACTTTGTATATTTTTTTACTCTAGAATTTGTCAGTATCTATATTATTTATATGAGCAAAATTTTCTTCTCTTGGCTCACCTCACTCCTTTCATATGCATTTTGTTCCTAGATTATTGCAGAATACATTTTATGATCTATAAAGAGTAGTGTTCTGCAGATTTGTTTATTTACAATGATTCTTCTATATTCTCCCTTTCATTTTCTTTTTATCTTTAAGTATATTTTCTAATGGTGCTTTCAGAAAAGTTCTATAAATTGTGAAGTTTCTATGTCTGAAAAATGTGTTTCTCAACCTCTTCCATATTTAATTATAATTTGGCTAGTTTAGCTGAGTATAACTAAACTTTATTCCTCAGAACTTTACTGATGGTACTTGGTTGAGTTCTTGTATTCAATACTGATGATAATAAATCTAGTCTCAAAATTATTTTAATTCCCTTCTAGATAATCATTTTTTCTTTTACAAAAACACTGAGGCTTTTAAGTTTACTTTTTTCATCATTAATGATGTGAAATTTCACCATAATGTGTCTTGGTATAAATTTTTGTTTGTTTTTCATTAAATTTATCCTACTCAGTAATTTATATACTCTTTCAATTTAAGGACACACATTATATACCTATAACCCGTTGTTGTCAAGTTGATTTTGACTTATAGTGACCCTATAGGACAGAGTAGAACTGCCCCATAGGATTTCCAAGGAGCAGCTGGTGGATTGTAACTGCCAACCTTTTGGTTAGCAGCTGAGCTCTTAACCACCGTGCCACTGGGACTCCATATATATATATATATATATATATATATATGTATTTATATAACAATTCTGGGGGGCTCTTTTGATGTATTTTTCAAATATATTCTCTCCTTCACTCTCTCCTTACTCAACTGATAAGTCATTTTAGATGGATGTTAAAACTTTTGGATCTATCTTTAAAACATTAAGACCTTTAGTTCACACTTTAGTTTCTCTTTATCTCTTTGCTCTGTGTCCTACAAACACTGTCCAGTTTGACCTTCCATGTCTTCAATTTGTTCTTTAACAATGTCTAATTTGTTATTCAGTACATGGATTGTGCTTATTTGTATGAGTATAATAATTATTGTTGTTACTGTTGTTAGGTGTCTTTGAGTCGGTTCCAACTCATAGTGATCCTATAGGACAGAGTAGAACTGCCTCATAGGGTTTCCAAGGAGCAGCTGGTGGATTTGAACTGCTGACATTTTGATTAACAGTGGATCTGTTAACCACTATGCCATCAGGACTCCATAATAATCATTAGAGAAAATATTTTTCTTCAAAATTTTCTGTTTTTTTCTTTTCATACTTTACCTGTACTTGTTTCATCACACATTTTTTTCCTTGTCTTTCATTTTCCCTTCCTCCTTCTTTCTTTCTCTCTCTTTTTCTTTCTTTTTTTTCATGAATGTCACCCTACCCTTTATAGCTCTAATTTTAAGATCTTTTTTGGTGTGTGTTTGCTGTATTAACTCTATTATCCTGGATATTTGTTCTTCTAGTTGTTGGGTTTGCTATTTCTGTTTCATGAAAATGGCCTTTCTCAAATATTTGGTGAAACTTGACTGTGCTCAGCTTCTGTGATAGATTTCTTCGGTACATTTCCTAGTCTGTGACAACTTGCCATGCTGTAGAAACCATAGCTTACTGCCCTGTCTTTCTGTCTACTTTTTTGTGCAAAGACTCATAACTTTGTGTTCACGGACAGTCCCCATTTTTTTCTAATTTTACTGTGCATTGGTAGTTTATTTTTATATCTAATTAATTATTAGTTTATTTATATATTCTGTTTTAATTTTGTGATTCAGCTCTTACTATCATAAAACCTTAAATTTTGAAATGACTTTACTTTCATGACTATTGTCTCTGTTATAAACTTCAGAAGTAATGAAGTTATTCATAAAATTCATTTTGTATCTATCAGTGTAATTTTGCATAAGTTTGTTAGCTTTGCATGTCACTTAAGAGTATTAATTCTATGTTACATAATAAAAGAAGAAATACTGGTTGCTTAGAGAGTGATTGACTTAATAAAGTCTATATAAATGGTGAAACCCAACTCTAGCCTTTAATCTGCTTCTCTTTCCAACCAAAAGTTAACATTTGTTTCACAATTCCTATAGGGGAAAAGAGATACATTAGTTATATTTTGGTCAATCAGAATCTATTTATATGCCTGGCTCATATAGGTCTTTCATGCGTATCTGATGACTGAATGAAGATAAACCATTTACTGTCAAGTCTATTCCAACTCATGGCAAACCCATGTGTGTTGGAGTAGAACTGTGCTCCATAGGGTTTTCAGTGGCTGATTATTTGAAAGTAGATCACTAGACCTTTCTTCCAAGGTACCTCTTGGTGGACTGGAATCATCAACCTTTTGATTAGCAGCAGGACACTTTAACCATTTGCACCACCCAGGGACTGTATGAAGATACGGCAGAACTCTATGCATGGACAGTGTAGGTTTTGTCTCAGTTCCAGACAGTAATAATAACATTGCTTTCCAGTAGAATAGATCACAAAGGAAAACTACCATAGTTTCTACTAAATAAAAAGGAAAACTTTCTGCACATTTTCTTTCTGTCACTGTGACCCAAATATCTGTGTGCTCGACTCTTGCTAAAATTGGAGAAAGCTTCTATTCATCTGGCATTTTGGAAAAGCATGAGAATTATTCATACCTTTTACTTAAAATTACCTTTTCAAAATAAAAACACCTGTGCATGCAATTAAATATAAGGCTATGAAAGCAATTGTTTTCACTTGGTCTTTATTTAAAAATAATGACTACTGTATATGCACATGTCCTCTGGGACTACCAGTTCCTGTGTAATATGATAATTCAGGTAAAAATAACTATAATAAATATTTTATACGGTCATAAAATTAGAAAATTGCCTTGAGCAATCATGACTAGAAAGAGCTTTTGCCATATGTTGTAAAATAAGAAAAATCTACAAATACAAATGATCAACAATAATTCTGAATTTAGTTTTCTTCATTATTTTCACTTGAAAATCTTTAAAATTTTTTAAAATCAAGAGTTTCTTATCTCCACTTCTGATGAGCCACAGAGAAGGTAAAGCCCTTCTTTAGCAATTGGGCTAGTGGTACAAATTCTCTGTGATCTAACCCTACAAGACTACTCCCCAATCCTCAAAACAATATAAATGCCACTTCTTTAGGAACATGCTCCTATACTTACCCTGACCAGAATGCCTATCTTTCTATTGCCCTCATGGAATTCTCCTAGCCACCTTCCATATCCCAGCCCAAAGGCCAATTTCTCCCTGGAAATTTTCCTGACCACCTTTTGATAGTAACTTATACAATTCCTACTCATAACAACCCTATAAGGCAGACCCTATAAGGCAGAGCAGAATGGCCCCATAGGGTTTCCTAGGCTGTAATCTTTACAGAAACAGACTACTACATCTTTCTGCCATGGAGCGGTTGGTGGGTTTGAACAACTGGCCTTTCAGAGAACATGTAGCCACTGCGCCGTCAGGGATCCTTGATCAAACCTTATAGTACCTAATAAATACCTCATTTGTTGTAATTACCCAATAATATTATAGCCATTGGTACACACAACTGGTTTGCATACTGATGATGCATTCTTTGTTGCTATGGATATTATTTGAGTGCCCTTATTACTGGGAAGTAAAAACTACAAAAAATGCTTACTGAATAAAAGTGAATAAAAAGATCCCATCATTACTGGGAAGAAAAACTACAAAAAATGCTTATTGAATAAAAATAAATAAAAAAGATCCCATCTCTCATACTCTGGAAACCCTGGTAGCGTAGTGGTTAAGAGCTATGGCTGCTAATCAAAAGGTCGGCAGTTCGAATCCACCAGGCGCTCCTTGGAGTCCCTATGTGGCAGTTCTACTCTGTTCTATAGGGTCGCTATCAGTTGGAATCGACTAGACAGCAACGGGTTTTTTTCGTTTTTAGTATAAGAATATATTAAACAAGATATTTCAGAATATGGATATGAATATGATCACATTTTTTTTTTGTAGTCAAAGGAGACTTAAAATTGGAATCAGTTCAGATTGTACTCGTCAATTAAAAAGAAACTCTTCAGTCTGTAAAAGCAAGTGGAACAATATTTAAAAAAAAACAAAAACAAAATAAATATCGGTGATACGTAACATATGCATAGTGTTAGTCTGATCTAACGTTATGACCTAATAGTTGTTCTCTCCCTTGGATGTGCTGTGAAACCACCCAGGGGCTTTATAAAATGCAGATGCCTGGGCCCCACCCAATTCGTCTGAGGTATGGTGGGGTTTTTAAAAACTCCCCAGGGGAGTCTAATGTGCAACCAACGTTGATGACTTCTACTCTTTTGCAAAATACCTCCAAAATAGCATAAGTACGACACCTGGAAACAAAATGGACCCTGTGATAAGTTAGCTTTTAGCTTCTTGTGAATCATTGAATCTTTTCAAGCATTGTGAAACCAAAACAGTGTATTATTGGCCTTTGAATATAATCCCCTATATAAATTCATCTCTTTTCTTATTCCCTGCATATTGGGTCATTGGCACTCCAACAGACCCAAGACACAGAGTTGTAGATCTAACATGAACTCCTTACATTCATTATTAAAAAAATGACAATATATTACCCCTTTACATCAACACCCATCTGTCAGTTTGTCATACTGTGGTGACTTGCATGTTACTATGATGCTGGAAGCTACACCACCGGTATTTGAAATACCAGCAGGGTCACCCATGATGGACAGATTTCAGTGGATCTTCTAGATTAAAACTGACTAGGAAGAAAAGCCTGATGATCTACTTCCAAAAATTAAGCAAGGAAACCCTGTGGAACACAATAGAACACTGTCCAATTCTCATGCTTTGGACACGCAATCATGAGGGATAAATCCGTTGAGGACATCACATTTGATGAAGCAGAGGGCCAACAAGGGTAAAGGAGACTCTCAGTGAGATAGACTGGCACAACAGATGCAAAGACGGACTCAGATATGCTGATGATTGTGAGGATGACAAGACCAGGCAACATTTCTTCTGTTGTACATAGATCACCATGAGTGGGAATCAACTCAATGGCAACTATCTATTTATCTATCTCCACTCCCTTACAAAATATCCTTTGGAAGAGTGACTTATGTATTCTGGAGTTGCCATGAGTCAGAAGAACAACAGCTAACAATTTTACAACAACATATACTGTGCATGGATGGACAGTAGATAATTATCTAAAGACTCAAAAATTAATAATTTCCTGTATATACCTGTTGTATGTACTTGACTCATAGTTTGAGAAACAGTTCCCTCTCTGCCTGTAGCCAAAATATCAAATGGATACTGCAATGAAAAGAAAACAAAGACTTATCCAGTGAGGATTTTAACCAGCAGCAAGTGGCCTGTTTTTTATTATGCTACAAAGTTTTTTATCACACAGAAAAATAAATCACGATTAAACAACTGTGGAACAAAACATTTGAATCAGTACACAATTAACTTTTCCCACAAAATCCAGATATGCATCTTGCTTATACTTGCAGCAAGCTGTGATTCCCACGTGAAAGGTATCAACTTATTTCCTCTTCCTGTCAATCACTGAGCCATGCAGGGTCTTGGTATGTTGGGTCATGACCTTTCATTCTGGGCATGAGCCAGAAGCCACCAGTAATTTGACTGGTTTAATTATTTATACTGTTTCTAATAAGCCTAAAAATGTGATGTTAACATTTTTCACATGTTTGTTGGCTTCTAGCTTGCAAATTATCCTCATCAGACCATTGTACATATTTGTTTAGTTATATTGAAAGAAAGCTGAGCTTTGCCTGTTAATTTCTGTTTTCTGTTTGAGATTACCTTTATTATAGGGACATGAGTTATTATTTCTTTTGAATTAAGGTAGTATTTTCCCATGATGGCCATAGAATTTAACAGTAGTCAAAATCCATTCAATATAAACTTATTGAGCACTTACTATGTGCCAGAGAGTATGCTAAGCGCTGAGAATGAAAGGAAAAATAAGACCAAGTTCAGGTCCTCAAGTAGATGAACTGGTAAAAAAAAGAAAGTGTTGGCATTTAATTTGATAAGAAGAAAGGCATGGTTTAGATCCCAGCTCCATGGGTTAGTAGGTATGTGACATTTGTGTGTATTATTATCCTTACTGTATAAACTGGAAAACTAAGGCATAAAGGTCACATAATTAGTATGAGGAAAAACTGATAGTTAGACTTAAGAAGTGTGGCTCTAGAGTATTCTTAACCACTTTATCATTCTGGTTCTAGGGTCTGAGTTGATAGATGTAAATCAGGAAGAATGCCAACTGCCATTTCAAGAAGTGTATGTGTATATATATATGTGTGTGTGTGTGTGTATATGTATATATACATATATAATATATGTATGTGTATATATGTATATATACATATATATGTACATGTATATAGTCCCATCATAAACATATATACATATATTATAATCTAACATATATTAGAACAATGAATATTTTGTATCTATAAATCAGAATTCAGCAGTGTGGGAAGCATCTTATGGCCTTAACCTGAGCCAGTGATCGCCTATCATCTCTTTAGAGAGGCTTATCTTCAGTTTCAATCTCCACATACAAAAGTCAAGGGAAGAATTGAATGACCTGTGCTTCTGAATGGATTTGTAGAGCTAGTTGCCCATTATAAGCATACTTGAGGACGGGTTTTCTCTGCCTGACCTGGAGACATAGGTAGCCTGGTGGTCACATGGGTAATTATCTTTAGCCAATAATGAATTCGTAAAACAATTGAAGTCAAACATTATTAGAATCCATTTTTTACAGTTGAGTAAGTTGGATCCAGTTCAATCTAGTTATACAAAGGCAAGTGAAAAAAGGCCCTTTCCTTTAGCTTCCCCCTTTAATAGAAGTGCTAAATGCAAAGGCAGGTATCATGGATGAGGGCTAGGTGAAGGCTTCTCACAGGGAGGTGATGCCAAAACTTGATTTTCTCATTTTGCTTGGTTAACAGATATGGACATCCTATTTCAATATAAAGCAGAAAAAGGCAGATGAAGTTACCATCTTATTTATCTTCTTTTGTAAAATTCCTTTACAAGACTAAAGTTGCCAATTAGGAGATATATATGTATATGTAGTTGCTGTTGTTAGCTGTCTTCAAGTCGGCCACCAGCTCACGATGACCGCATGCAAGACAGAAAGAAACATTAATCAATCTCCATGATTGGCTGTGGCTAAGACCATTGTGATCAATAAGATTTTCATTGGTTGATTGTCAGAAGTGGATCACCAGGACTTTCTTCATAGTCCAACTTAGTCTGAAAGCTTCACTGAAAGCTGTTGAGGATCATAGCAACCCTCAAGCCTCCACTGACAGATGGGTGGTGGCTGTTCATGAGGTGCATTGACTGGAAATGAGCCTGGGTCTCCCTTCTGGAAGACAAGAATTCTACCACTGACCCACCAACACCTCACTTACCTTTATACAGTGGTTAAGAATGGGTGTTTTTCTTGGTTTAAATCCTGGCTCCTTCACGTTCTACCTTTGTTTTTTTAAAATTGTGTTTTAGGTGAAAGTTTACAGAGTAACTTAGTTTCTCATTCAAAAATTCATACACAGATTGTTCTGTGACACTGAGTGCAATCCCCATAATGTATCAGCACTCTCCCTTTTTCCCTTTCCAACTCAGGTTCTCCAGGTCCATTCTCCGGTTTTCCTGTCCCTTCCTGCCATCTCTTCTTTGCTTTCAGGCGGGTATTGCTCATTTGGTCTCGTACACTTGACTGAACTAAGAAACACATTCCTCACATGTGTTATTGCTTATTTTATAGGCTTGTCTAATCTTTGGCTAAAAAGTGGACTTCAGCAGTGGTTTCAGTCCTGAGTTAGCAGAGTGTCCAGGGGCCATAGTCTCAGGAGCTACTCCAGTCTCTGTCAGACCAGTAAGTCTGGTCTTTTTTGGTGAATTTGAGTTTTGTTCTACATTTTTCTCCCACTCTGTCCAGAACCCTCTATTGTAATCCCTGTCAGAGTGGTTGCTGGTAGCCAGGCACCATCTAGTTCTTCTGGGCTCAGGCTGGTGGAGGCTGTAGTTCATGTGGCCCATTAGTCACTTGGCCTAATAATTTCCTTGTGTCTTGATTTTCTTCCTTCTCCTTTGCTCCAAAGGTGATGGGGCCAATAGATGTATTTTAGATGGCTGCTCACAAGCTTTTAAGACCTCAGATGCTGCTCACCAAAGTGGGATGTAGAGCATTTTCTTTATGAACTATGTTAAATCAGTTGACCTAGATGTCCCCCAAGACAATGGTCCCCAGCCTTCAGCCCCAGTAACTTGGTACCTCAAGGTATTTTGTTGTATCTAGGAAGCTTCTATGGCTTTGCCTTGGTCAAGTTGTGCTGACTTCCCCTATATTGTGTGTTATCTTTCCCTACACCAAAATGAACATCTAGTTAGTGATTTCCCATCCCAACCCCTCCCCTCCTTCATAATCATCAGTTGTTGTTGTTGTTTTTTTTTTCCTGAGTGTAAATCTTTTCTAGGGTTTTTATAATACTAGTCTCATATAATACTTGTCCTTTTGTGGTTGACTTATTTCACTCAGCATAATGCCCTCCAGATTCATTCATGTTGTGTTTCATGGATTCATCATTGTTCTTTATCATTGTGTAGTATTCCGTTGTGTGTATGTACCATAATTTGTTTATCCATTCATCTGTTGATGGGCACTTAAGTTGTTTCCATCTTTTTGCGACTGTGAACAATGCTGCAATGAACATGTGTGTACATATGTCTATTCGTGTGATGGCTCATATTTCTCTAGGATATATTCCTAGGAGTGGGATTGCTGGATTGTGTGGTATTTCTATTTGTAGCTTTTTCAGGAGGTGCCATATCATTTTCCAAAGTGGTTGTACCACTTTACATTCCCACCAGCAGTGCATAAGTTTCCAAACTCCTTGCAACCTCTCCAACATATGTTATTTTCTGTTTTTTTTGATTCATGCCAGTAATATTGGGGTGAGATGGTATCTCATTGTCGTTTTTATTGGCATTTCTCTAATGGCTAATAATCAAGAGTATTCTCATGTGTTTATTAGCTGCCTGAATGTCTTCTTTGGTGAAGTGTCTGTTCTTATCCTTTGCCCATTTTTTAACTGGATTGTCTTTTTGTTATTGAAGTGTTGAAGTATTCTACAGATTTTAGAGATAAGGCCCTTGTCAGATATGTCATAGCCAAAAATCTTTTCCCAGCCTGTAGGTTCTCTTTTTACTCTTTTGGTGAAGTCTTTGGATGAGCGTAAGTGTTCATGTGTTAGGAGCTCTCAGTTATCTAGTTTATCCTTGGTGTTTGTGCATTGTTAGCTATGGTTTGTATTGTATTTATGTCATGTATTAGGGCACTTAGTGTTGTCCCTATGTTTTCTTCCATGATATTTATTGTTTTAGGTTTTATATTTAGGTCTTTGATTCATTTTGAGTTAGTTTTTGCGTATAGTGTGAGGTATGGATCCTGTTTCATTTTTTACAAATGGACATCTAGTTTTGCCAGCATCATTTGTTAAAACGACTCTTTTTCCCATTTAATGGACTGTGGTCCTTTGTCAAAGATCAGCTTCTCATAGATGGACGGATTTACATCTGGTTTCTCGATTCTGTTCCATTGGTCTATGTGTCCGTTGTACCTGGTGGCTATTTTGACAACCATAGTTGTATAGTAGGTTCTGAGATCAGGTAGTGTGAGGTCTTCTACTTTGTTTCTTTTCTTCAATAATGCTTTGCTTATCAGGACTTCTTTCTTTTCCATATAATTTGGTGATTAGTTTTTCCATCTTGTTAAAGAATGTTCTTGGTATTTGGATCAGGATTGCATTATATCTGTAGGTAGCTTTGGGTAGAATTGATGTTTTCATAATATTGAGTCTTCCTATCCATGAACATGGTATGTTTTTCCATTTATGTTCCTTGCAATAATGTTTTGTAGTTTTCTTTGTACAAGTCTTTTATGTTCCTGGTTAGATTTATTCCCAAGTATTTTACTTTTTTAGGGCTATTATTAATGGTATTGTTTTCCTGATTTCTTTTTGATGTTCTATTTGTTGGTCTAGCTATGTTATTTTGACCATGTAAATTACTTAACATATCTATGACTCAGTCTTCTTCTCTAAAGTGGGTCTAATGATGATATCTACTTCATATAGATATTATGGGGATTTTCTTTTTTTTTAGTGAAGATTTTAGTATAATGTCATTAAAGTATAATGACAAACAATGAAAGCGCAACAATTGTAATTTACTACTTTATTATTGTTATTGTCAAATGGCCTTTTGAGGACAGAAACACAGAAATGCAGGCTGAGGGAGGCTAGGCTATTTCTGCAATCTGGTTCCAAAGTTATAAGAAAAAAATGGCTCATGCAGAAAACTGTGGTGTTATAAGGCAGCCATCCCAGTCATTCTTGGCCCATAGCGATCCCTCCTCCCTGACTTTATTTATTTCCTGCACAGAAATCCCTCAGATATGATTTATGTATGAACGACAGTCTAAGTTCAGAAAGGAATCTTTGGGTGTGAAACAAAATTGCAAAATAGCACAAGGCTGTGAGACCCTGTTGTTCCAAGCAACTAGTGGAGGGACTAAAAACACACGTGGCTTAGTATTCAACTTAATCTTAAAGCAGGTACCAGAGGCAATAAAGTTTTCTTGCCCCTTGAGTTAAAAGATTTGAAATCTATCTGCAGAAGTGAGCAAGATGACCTCTGCTCTTCACTTGAATTTATCTTTTTTGAGTGACAGGACACTGCTTTTTAGGTGGAAGCCTTCCGATTAATAATTCAGTAATTAGATGCATGGCTGTCAGCTGTGAAATTTCTAACAGCCTTTCAGTGACAATGTGTGGGGGCTTTTATGGTCCCCAAGGCTTGTCTCAGACGTCTTTACCAGGAAGGAGAGAGGTATGAGAGTACCTCCTTCTCAGGTGTGTGCCATGTGCAAACACAGGTGTGGAGGTGGCTGTGGGTTTATGTCCAATGCCTTCATTTCCTCGCTTTCAAATCACACTAGCCACAAGAGCCCAAGGATCACCTGAGAAAGTGGGAAAAATTATAAATAAAATGCCTCACTACTCCCTCACTCTGATTCTGCCTGAAGCATTAGTCTGGGGTTCACTCAATGAGCGTCACCTTGCCAGAGACAAGTGGAGATATCTCAGCACGCCATTTCATAAATTCTGCCTACACAAGGGTATGTGCTTTATTTTGAGTCTCAAAAAATTTTTTTGGAAGCAATTTATTATTTTTTTCTAGAAGAAACCAGAAAAAGAAACAAAGATAGGTGAAAGGTGCTAACAGCAGCATGCTAATTAGTAAATACACCCCAGCCATTTTGCATTAGCAGACTTAAGGCACATTATGTTTTATGTCTTTGTTTATTGGCAAGGACTTCCAGTAGCCTAATAATTCACTCGTGGACCTGCTTTATCAAGAAGACACTGTGTTTTAGAAACTATAAAAGATCATTTAGAGCAGTAACAAATTACTGCTTTTAATAAAATGCTTTTTTCACTCAATAGGATACTGTATAAAAAAGGTCTGTAGAGAAGGAGGCTATAGAAAAGGAACATTTTTATCTCTTAGAAAATAATACTAAGAAAATGAAAATGTGGTAATAAATCATCGTACAAAAGGGGAAAATGAAGAGCTCCTTCTCTGATATCTCTCTGTTTGGCTTCCCCATCAACTGTCTGACCATCCCTCCGTAGTCTCCTGCACTGGCTTCTCTTTCTCCAAGCCCACTCCTTGAGTGTTGAATTCCAAAAAGATCTATTCTTTGCCATTTGCACTTCTTACTTTATACAATGTTGTCAAGATAGTCCAGTCTATTGGTTTCCAAAACTGGTCACACATGGAATTCTTCATGGTGCTTCTAACCAGGCAGATTCCTGAACACCACTCCTGGCCTGGAGTTCCCAGGTGGATCAAACAGTTAACACAATCAATTGCTAATGGAAAGTTTGGCAGTTCAAGTCCAGCCAGAAGCACTGTAACAGCAAGGTCTGGCAATCTACTTCTGAAAAATCAGCCATTGAAAACCCTATAGAGCATAGTACTACTCTGACACACACATGCAGTCGCCATGAGTCAGAATCTACTAGAAGGCAACTGGTTTTTTGAACTGGTTTACTACTGATATGCTGAGTAACATTCACTAGGGAGTGGGCCCAGAAATCTGTGCTTTTATACGATTACTATGTGATGCCAATCTGGAATCAAGGCTGTAAGCCCCTTCCATCACTTAAGCTTCTCATGACTCTCACATCTCTATCTTTAGATCTAACCTCTCCCTTCAGCCTCAGGCATGGCTATGTAAGTGCCCAATGAATGTTTATGTCTGGATGTCACTCACATTTTCACATGCAACACACCCGGAAGCAGCTTCTCCTCTTGCATTCTTTATGTGACAGTTTTATCCAGCCTGGCAACCAATACCCCAGACTCCTATCTCTCCCTCATTCTCTACAAATAGTCATCATGCCCCCTTCGCTTCATTTTACTCCCCCTGCAGTGGGTAAGAGCTTGGCTGCTAATCAAATGGTTGACAGTTCAAATCCACCAACCACTGCTTGGAAACCCTATGAGTGGTTCTACTCTGTCCTATAGGGTTGCTATGAGTCTGAATCAACTCGAGGGCAATGGGTTTGAGTTTTCTTTTTTTTTTTTTTGGCCTAGTTTAGTCCCTGGGTTTTGCAAGAAGTTAATGTGCTCAGTGCTAACCGAAAGGCTGGTGGTTCAAATCCACCCATTGGCTCCCTGGAAGAAAGTTATGGTAATCTACTTCTGAAACACCAGCCATTGAAAACCGTATGGAGCACAGTTCTACTCTGACACATATAGGGTCACCCTAAGTCAGAGTCAACTTGATGGCAAATAGTTCTGGTTTGGGCCTAGTTTAGGGTCTCTTTAGATGTTGCTTGGATTAGAGTAACAAAGTCAAACCACATTTAGGAGACATAACTCACAGGACCTGATGATGGATTGGACGTGAGGAGACAACAAAGAAGCAGAAACAGAGAGTGCGCTAAGGATTTTAATACTGGTAATACTGGTGCCCTTTATTAACATGACCAAGCTTGGAACAGAAAAGCATGTTACATATAAATAAACCTTCAATTTTGGACACATTAACTTTGAGATAGTAATAAAACATCTCAGTGGAGATGTCAAGTAGGCAATTTTACATATATATATATAGATATATATATATATGAGTTTGGATCTCATGAGAGATGTCTGGGCTGGAGACACTGGAGACATCTAAATATATGTGTCCTCTGTAAATAGATGACATTTAAAGCTGTGAGATGGAAAAAGAAATCACCGAGAGAGACAGAGAACGGATGATCAAATTCTTTACAAAGGCAACCACTTTTTCAGGCTCATTCCCTAACCCATCATTTTTTCTCCAGCCACATCAACCTACTTGCTATTTCCCAGATAAGCACAGGCTATCTCAGACTCTCCTTCTTTCTCAACACTCCTATTGGCATCTCTACTCTACTGTGAAGAGCTCTAAGTTCCAAACAAGAGGCGAATTACCTGCCACTTTTGCTTTTGGTGGAGTAGTGGTTAAATGCTACAGCTGCTAACCAAAAGGTCAGCAGTTCAAATCCACCAAGCACTCCTTGGAAACTCTATGGGGCAGTTCTACTCTGTCCTATAGGGTCACTATGAGTCGGAATCGACTGGATGGCAATGGATTTGGTTTGGTTTTTGGTTTGCTTTTGGCTGCCTTGTCATCATATCTGGAAATTCTATGGTCTTGCATACCCAGACTCTGGGCTTAACACTGGGGATGTGGAATTCCTGTTTCCTGAAAGGAGTCAAATAGAATCTTAGCCTTAGACTTGTGCTCTCTAAATTACTCCAAGTTCTTCTCAGCCCCCCAAGGGTTTCCTTTTTTTGTTCAGCAGAACTTCCCTTAGGTTTCAATGGCTTACAGTAAAGCTCTGTGATTAGACCCCGCCCCCCACCCACAGGCTTTGCTAGGGATATGTAGAAGGCCGTTTTTGGAATTTAGAAATCTTTTATTCCTTCAACAAAGGCAGGCTTTTAAGACCATGGACTTAAAAAAAACTTAGTTTGAAATTCAAGCTGAACAATGACTTCTTTGTCCTAGATGGTATTTGCCATCCCCTGAAACAATTAATGCCATTGATTCAATGGGTGAGAAACTTCAGTGCAAAATGATTAACAGGGAAGGAAAAATACATTATTTTAAATATCAGCCCCTCTTCCACTTTCTCCCCTGCCAGACCTTTGCACCTTTGCAAAGCACATATGTTCCCATGGAAGTGCTCCCACCCCTCTTCCCAGGAAACAGGGTGTCCATGTTCCACCTGGAGCTGTACCACAGAAGAAAATCTTGCTCACACCAAGATTTTGTTGAGCGGCATCTAGGTTTGAATAAACTCCTATCTTTAATGGTGCAGAACAGAAATAAAGTCTCTGGAAGAGACCTTATGTCCTTGTCACCCAGAGAAGGCTAAAGCAGTGTGAGAAGGGAAGCCCGTACCACCTGCGTTAAGGGGAGATTGTACACTGGTAACCCCTTATGTGTGCATGTATTTGTACACGTTTCCTTTACCCATGAGAATTCCAGTCCCTATGTCTATTCCTGTAGGCTATAATTAGAAAACAGAACTGGAAGCCTTTTTTTTTCTTTTCCAAATAAGCCTTAGGAAAAATAACACTAAGGGGAAAAAACTTGGTGGATTTTTATACCATTATCTATTAAGAAGGGGGCTGAGACATACATACCTATGATGGGCTGATGCAAAGTGTTTTGTCATAAAGTCAACATAGGTGGAATTGAGGCCATATAACCTTATATGCTGATTGGTTAAATACTCAAGATTTTCCTTGATTCTGAAATCTCTCTCTCTCTCTCTCTCTCTCTCTCTCTCTCACACACACACACACACAGAAGGGGGAGGAGTCAAACTCAGAAAACATGTTGTACATATTAGGTACAAACAGCAATAAAAATTCACAGGTATTTTGTCAAAAATAAATACAACTATATAGCAAAAAACACTTATATTAAAAAAGAGCCAAGATCCCAAATCAATAACTTTACATGTTGAGGAACTAGAAGATGGAGCACAAACCTTTTTGAAAAGATCAATAAAATCAACAAAACTTTGGATATACTGGCAAAGAAAAAGAGACAGAAAATGAAAATATGTAAAACTAGAAACAAAAGTGGAGACATTACAACAAGCCCTATAGAAATAAAAAGGATTAAGTGGATACTCTAAACAGTTAGTTATACATCAACAAATTAGATAACTTACATGAAGTGGAAAAATACCTTGAACACATAAACTTCCTACACTGACTCAAGAAGAAATAGTGAATTTCAACAGTCCCATAACAAGTGAAGAAATTAAATCATTAATCAAAAACCTTCCAACAAAAAAATGTCCAGGACCAGATGGCTTCACTATGGAATTCTACCAAATATTTATTGATAGAAAAGTGACCCCAATTCTACTTAAACTTTTCCAAGAATATAGAGGAGGGAACACTTCCTAACACATTCTATGAGGTTAGCGTTATCCTGATACTAAAGCCAGACAAGGACACCACAAGGAAGAAAAAAAAAAAACAAAAAACTACAGACCAATCCATAACGAACACAGATGTAAAAATACTCAACAAAATACTAGCAAACGGACTCCAAATGCATATTAAATGGATTATACACCATAATCAAGTGGGATTTATCCCAGGGATGCAAGGGTGGTTCAACATTAAAAAATCAATCAGTATAATACACCATATAATATAATAAGGGGAAAAAACACATGATCTTCTCAGTTGATGAACAAAAAGCATTTGACAAAAATCAACATCCTTTCATGTTAAAAACACTCAACAAGGTAGGAATAGAAGGGAATTTCCTCAAAATAATAAAAGGCATTTATGAAAAATCCATATTCAACATCATACTCAATAGGGAAAACCTAAAATATTTCTCATTCAGATCAGAAACAAGACAGGGATGCCCACTCTCACCGCTGCTATTCGACATCATTCTGGAGTTCCTAGCCAAAGAAATTAGGCTACGAAAAAAAAAAAAAAACTATCCGAATCAGCAAAGAGGAAGTAGAAATATCGTTTTTTGCAGATTGCATGATCCTATACATAGAAAACCTCAAACAATTGACTAGAAACCTATTAGATCTAGTAAATGAATTCAGTAAGGTGGCAGCATTCAAGGTCAACACATAAACATCAGTCAGATTTCTATACATCAGTGATAAACAAGCTAAAAAAAAATTAAGGAAATATTACCATTTATAATAACATCTACAAGAACAAAGTACCCAGAAATAAATTTAACCAGGAAGGTGAAAGACTTGTATACAGAAAATTATAAAACATTACTAAAAGAAATTAAAGAAAAACTAAATAAATGAAAGTACCTTCCATGTTCATGGATTGGAAGGCTTAATATAGTTAAAATGTCAATACTACCCAAAGCAATTTATAAACTCAATACAATCCCTATCAATATTCCAACAGCCTTCTTTGTAGAAATGGAACAGCCAATCTTCAAATTTATTTGAAAGGGCACGGGACCTCAAACAGCTAAAACAATTTTGATGAAGAAGAATAAAGTAGGAGGATTCACAATTGCTTATTTCAAAACATATTACAAAGCCACAGTAGTTAAAACCACCTGGTACTTGTATAATAATATAAATACAGACCAACGGAATAGAGTTGAAAGTGCAGAGATAAATCCGTACATCTATGGTCAACTGATTTTAGACAACAGTGCTAAGTCCGTTTAGTGGGAAAGGAAGAGTCTCTTTAATAAGTGGTGCTAGGAAAATTGAATTTTCATATGCAGAAGAATGAATCAGGATCTATGCCTCACATCATATGCAACAACCAATTCAAAATGGATCAAACCTAAATGTGAAAACTAAAACCATAAAGTTCTTAAAAGAAAAATTAGCAGTGAGGTTGTGAGACCAGTGTCTAATGTTAGATTATCAGGTAAGACAACAGAAGCTTAAGCAGCAAAAGACAAAAATAGACAAATGGAACCTAATAAAAATTGAATACTTTTGTTTATCAACAGACTTTATCAACAAAGTTAAAAGACAACCCACAGATTGGGAGAAAATTTTTGAGAATCAAATGAGGGTCCAATATCCAAAATATATATAATACTTTTACACCTTAACAATAAAAAGACTAACAAACCAATCAAAAAATGGACAAAGGTCTTGAACAGATAAGAATATTCAAATGGCCAACAAACACATGAAAAGATGTTAAACATCATTAGCCAATAGGAAAATGCAAATAAAAACCACAATGAGATACCACCTGACCTCCATTAGAATGGCAATGATCAAAAAGCCAGAAAACAACAGGTGTTGTTGAGGTTGTGGAGAAATTGGAACTCTCATCCGTTGTTAGTGAGAATGTAAAATGGTGCAGCTGCTGTGGAAAACAGTTTGGCAGTTCCTCAGAATCTGAACATAAAACTACCATATGACCCAACAATCACAATCCTGAAGAAGTGAAGGCAGAATACGAACAGGAACCTGTGCATCAATGTTCATTGTGGCACTTTTTGCAATAGACAAAAGATGGAAACAACCAAAAATGTCCATCAACAGGTAAATGGATAAAAAAAGTAGTATATACGTATGTTGGAATATTATGCAGCTGTAAAGAGAAATGAAGTTCCGAAGCATGCCACACATGATAAACCTTGAAAACATTATGCTAAGTGAAATAAGTTAGTTGGAAAAGGACAAATACTGCATGATCTCATTTCTATGAAATAAGAAAATACATAGAAACCAAAAATTATTGATGGTTATTAGGGGGAGGAGGGAGGAGGAAAAGAGGAGTTTTTGTTTGGGTGGCACTGAGTTTGTGTTAATGGTGGGGAATATTTTGGAAAAGGATAGCCATAATGGTGGTACAACATGAAAACTGTAATCAATGTTTAAAATTGTAAATGTGGAAGTTGTCGAATTGCTGAATGTTTTGGTGTATATATTTTCATCACAAGAAAATAAGGAAATTAATTAAGTTAAATCATGTAAATATTTCAATCAAGTGATAATAATAAGAGGAAACTATTGCAACTGTGTTAGTTTTAAGATTTAGCAAATATAACAGTGTATGTAGTAGGCTGTCTGTATACTTTTATTTTAGTTATATGTTCTATGCATTCACAGATCTATGTAGTCAATCTCAGAGCTGTGGTATGTGCAAGAGGCAAAGTTTGACAGCAAAACCTAATTAAAAATAAGCTCTCTGTTTTATTCATGGAGCATCGGAATCTGAGTTACTTAGAAACACTTTTTAAAAATCCCTTCCCTCACCTATTCACTTTCCTTAGACCCCAGCATTACTCCAGCATCTTTTTTCTCTAGCCATCCCTCGCTAAAATTCTCTTCCTTATCACTCGCACCCCTGTCTCCCTGTTCTCTATATTCCTCTTCCTGAAAATATCATTACTTTATAGCTTAGGGCCCTACATCCTTTCCCTAGTTTTTTGGTCTTGTCCTTTCCTCTGTCTCTAAATTCAGCACCATAAAAGGTCATGGAACAGAACTTGGACAATACTATTGTATGTCTCATTCATCTTTGTGTACATGCCCTGTGCATGTGACAGTGCTAGGGACACAATATACCTTGGGCAATAGGGACAAGATAGAAGAAGGAAAGAAGTGAAGGCAGGAGCAAGTGAAAAGAAGAGGTGGGTCAGTTTATGATCTTTTAAATATCTTTATATAAAACTTTTTACCAAAAAAATTTTAAACATGACAAATCACTGTCTTTTGGAATATTATACACATTGGCGTGAAATAAAAAACAAAACCAAAAAACAATTGCCGCCGAGTCAATTCTGACTCACGATGACCTCATGTGTGCAGAGGTGACCTTTTAGAAGCAGATTGCCAGGCCTTTTTTCTGAGGTGTCTCTGAGTAAATTCGAACCACCCACCTTTCAATAAGTAGTTGAAAGGAAACCATTTGCACCACCCAGGGACCCCTGACATGAAATTAGCATTGGAAAAAGTAGTTGTAAGTCTATCATGTAGTTAGATACGTTAACCACAGCTGATTACAAAATAACAGGAGATATGGTACAAGGGTCCATTAAACACCAACAGTTATCATTTTATCTGGGATCTTTGTCACGAGTTGAGCCAGAAAGAGTCCAGCAGGCAGAACTAAGGAGAAGCCTGTTGCTGGCCCTCTCTAGAGGCTGAGATGAGAGTGATGGAGAATGAATAAAGCCACCACATGGTGAATACTTTGGATTTGGTCACGAATAGGAGGTTACAACAGGCTCAGTAGGTTAAGGGGCAGCTATGTGTAGTCATAAGGACTAGACTCAAGGTGAAGATAACTTAAGGCCCAAGTAACAAAGATAATTCATGGTCATAGCAAAATAAAGAGAAAAATCTCAGGCTACTGCCTGACATAGCCAGAAGGTTAATTCCCAAGGGCTCAGCCCTACCTTTCCATTTCACTTTTAGTTCAGGTATATACATGTGTGACACAGATAATATTATGTGTGTTTGTGTGTCCTTTTATTGTTACCTCACTGCTTTCCTTTTGTACTTGCTATTTTCTGTCATCACCGTCTTTTGCACTATGTATGCACTATGTATACATACACTATGTATACAAGAGTATACACACCCTAGTCGCTGTTGACTCCCAAAGTTCTCTACATAAATACAGTCTTAAGCCTTTTCCTATATGACCTTATATCCAATATGTAAGATCCTAGCCTGTCCTGTTGTAACCTTAATTGAGAACTTCCCATGTGGCAGAAAGTGAGTGTATGGAATGTAATGCGGCACTCCAAGCAGTACTAAGGATAAACTTGAGTTCATGACCAGACTTCTGGAGAAGCCTTGCTACTAGGAAAGTATTTCAGAGTTACAAACCCACTCAGGGCTAAGTCAGTAGCCCAGACTTGTTATCCTCACTTAAGCTTTAATCTTTTGCACAAACTGTTCCTCTGTTTGAAATGTCTTTCGTTTCTTTTTTTACTTCAGTAACTCCTGCTAACTCTTATTTCACATTTAATCCTTGTGTGTGCTCTTTCCCGACTTTAACAACTACTATTTTAATACTTGGTTCTTCTTGGGTGTGGTAGAAGAGTGTCTCTCCAACAATGCCCACGTCCTAATCCCTGGAATCTGGGAATATGTTATGTTACATGGCAAAAGGGAATTAACGGAGCAGATGGAATTAGGGTTGCTAATCAGTTGGCCTTAAAATAGAAAAAAGATTTCCCTGGTGCTCTCAATGTAATCAAAAGGGTACTTAAAAAGGGAAGAGTGAAGTAGAAGAGTCAGAATCAGAGAGATGGCAAACGAAAAAAACATGGCTGGCCACTGATGAAGTTGAAGATGGAAGAGGCCATGAGCCAAAGAATGCAGGCAGATCCTCTAGAAGCTGGAAAAGGCAAGGAAACAGATTCTCCTCTAGAACCTCCAGAAAGGACTGCGGCATCCCTCTCCCCACCTCCAATGCCTTGATTTTTAATCGTTGTTATGTTTGGGCCCATTGTGGCAGCCACAGTGCCAATCCATCTCGATAAGCATCTCCCTCTTTTTTACTGACTCTCTACTTTACCAAACATGATGTCCTTCTCCAGGGAGTGGTCCCTCCCAATAACATGTCTGAAGTACGTGAGATGAAGTCTCACCATCCTCCCTTCTAAGGAGCATTCTGGCTGTACATTTTCCAAGACAGATTTGTACTTCTTCCAAGACAGAACAAATATCTATATATAGACCTATATCTATATCTCTACCTATGTCTATATATAGAGTGGATTGATTTTTTTGTTTCTCTATATTCATTGCATATTTGTCATAAATATTGCTTTGTATAATTCAACGTTTAATTTCTTTTAACTGTGATCATTTATTTATTTTTTGTTGTGGTAAACATGTTTATAACAAAACATTTGTCATTTCAACATTCTTCACGTATGCAATTTAGTGACATTACTTTCCTCACTTTGGGCAGTTATCACCAGTATCAATTTTCAGCTTTTCCCATCACCCATAATAGACACTCAGTGTCTCCTAAGCAGTGAGTTCACTGAAACCCCTACCTTCTGCCCATCCCTGGTAACCACTAATACCTTAAGTCTGTAAACATTTGCCTGTCCTAAATATTTAATATAAGTGGAATAATGCAATATTTGTCCTTTTGTGACTGATTGATTTATTGTAAGGAATTGGCTCACCTAATTGTGGAGGCTGGCAAGTCCAAAATCCTTAGATGAGGTGACAGGCTGGAAATGCTGACAGTCTTTTGTCTCAAATTAGTAGGGTCAGGTGGTGGGAGAGAGAGAGGAATTCTGGCAGAATGTTTATACATAGTCTGGAGACAGAATTCCCCCTCTGGAAAAGTCTGGTTTTGTTCTTAAGTCTTCAGTTGTTTGGATGAGGCCTACCCACATTATGAAGGATAATCTACTTCACTTAAGGCCACATAAATAATTCATAGCAACATCTAGACTAGTCTTTGACCAAATGGCTGGGAAAAATAGCCTAGCCATGTTGACGGATAAAATTAACCAAGTCACTACCAACCATTTCATTTTCTGCAGCTAACCCAAGTCTGCTGTCAAAACTTAATCGAGACGAAACAAAAAGGAAACTGTGGATGATTGCATCTTATAAAAATAAAGCTATAAACATTGTAAGCAAATATTAGTTTTACTACTATTCCTACAACCACTATTATATTTTTTAGCGCATACTTGCTATATACCAGGACATGGGCTAAGAATACATTGTCTCAGTTAATCCTTATAGCTGCTTTTGTGTGAGTAGACACTACTATTATTTCCATTTTACAGATGACTAAGTCATAGCAAAATTAAATAAATTATTCAGTGTTATAAAGCTAAAAAATAGTAGAGATAGGATGTTCATATCGGTTTGTCAAACACCAAAATAACCATCCTTGAATCTCAATTATATGCATTCCAGAAATATATAGCTGGCTTCATATTAGGAAACACACACATACCTAAAGAACAAATAAAAGCTATGAGAATCTAAATAGACACCAAAAAGGCATTCCATAGATTTCAGCATGTCAATGTGATAAGACATCAAAAAGAAATAAAGTTTATTAGGTAGAAAGAAACAAAAAACAAAAACAAAACAAAAAACCCTTGATGTCTTAGGCTGGAAACACAAAACCAGTGAAGCGTGTGTATACGCACACACAAAAAAAAACCCATTGCCGTAGAGTTGATCCAGCTCGTAGTGACCCTGTAGGACAGAATAGAACTGCCCCATAGGGTTTCCAAGGAGTGACTGGTGGATTTGAACTCCCAACCTTTTGTTTAGCACCAAGGCTCCCATATATATATGTATGTGTGTGTTTATATATATATATATATATATATATATGTATAGACAGAAAGAGAAGTTTATAACAAGGAATTGGCTCACACAGTTGTAGAAGCTTGAAAATCCCAAGTCCATGGGTCAGGCGTCAGGCTGGAGGCTTCTCCTGACTCATGTAGCTGCAAGGGCTGATGAACACAAGATTGGCAGGTCAGATGGCAGGCTGCTGGCTCAAGTCCCAAGAACCGAAGGTCAGCTGATGAGGAGATGAATACAGGATCCAGAGCACAGGAAAAGCCAGTAAACTTTACCAGAAAGTCCATATATATCAGATGAAGGCCATACTCCCAAGGAAACTCCCTTTCAACTGATTGGCTGCTCATAGCAGCTTTCATCAAGGAGGTGATTACATCATTATGTAAGTAGCAAACTACATCATAACTGACAAACCACTGAGAATCATGCCCCAGCAAACTTGACACACAACCTTAACTATCACAGTCCACTCCTTGTCAACTCAGCACCTGTACACATCTCCTTAAATCATATGCAATCTTTAAATAAAGACAATTATAAAGTCATTCTTGCTCCTAAAATGATACAACTAACAAGTACAACTGAAAATGCACTAACCCTGTTTACACCTTATATTGTATAAGTGAAGGAAACAAAAATATTTGATGCACACATACAAGGAAGAAATACTCATAATAATTACAGTCATTGTTTCTGCAATTGGTCACGTGGTTGTAGCCGGTATTTAGAATTACTTTCTTACATCACTCATTCCATATTCCCTTTATCTTCAGCGAGCAAGTCAGTTGGTTGTGGTTTTATGACTGGTGGAAGTGACCCAAACTTTCATTACTGAAGGCTCTGGCCATCAGTAGTCATGTTGAAATTGGGTTGCTGTAGTTTTCCACTGACTTTAATAACAGGGCATGGCAGTACTAAGAGACATCCTAAGGGATCTCCTGCATTCCAGACATACTCTTCTTTACCTTCATTATGTAATATCAATCTGATTTCCTCCTGGTAATCAAGATCAATCACACCAGCCAATATAGTATCTCCCTTCTTTGCCTGTTAATCCAGAGGCATAAGGAGCCCAAAGAGGCTGGGTGGCATTCTTAACTTCAAGTTCAATGGAATCAGTGATGTGTCTCCAGGTGGGGACATCCTCCCTTTGGAACTAAGCTCTCTAGATCCAAAGAGCATAGGGTCGTGGGGACAGGAAGCAAAATTATTTTGAGTGGGTCACTAGGAGTAATAGTGAGTTGTGCCACTCCCATTTCCACACCTTGATTCCTGTACCCGTGAATCCTGGCTATGGGAGGAACAGCATCATATATTGGATGCTGGTTCAGAGCTTATACAGCCTTCTGAGAATACTGCCCCAACCCCGACAGGTATTGCCACCTAGTTGGCACCGTAATTGTGTCTTTAGAAGGCCATTCCATTGTTCTATCAAGCCAGCTGCTTCAGGATGATGGGGAACATGGCAAGACCAGTGAATACCATGAGCATAGACCATTGCCACACTTCATTTGCTGTGAAGTGAGTCCCTTGATCCAAGGCGATACTCTGTGGGATGCCATGATGGTGGCTAAGGTATTCTGTAAGTTGACAGACAGTAGTTTTGGCAGAAGCTATGCAAGTAGGGAAGGCAAATCTGTATCCAGAGTGTCTGTTCCAGCAAGAACAAAACACTGCCCTTTCCATGATGGACGCGGTCAAACGTAATCAATCTGCCACCAGGTTGCTGGCTGATCACCTTTAGGAATGGTGCCATATCAGGGACTCGATGTTGGTCTCTGCCCCTGGCAGACTGGACACTCAGCAGTGGCTTTAACCAAGTAGGACCTGGAGAATGGAAGTCCTTGTTGCCTCGGCCATGCATAACCTCCATGCCTACCACCATGACCACTTTATTCATGAGCCCATTGGGCAATAAACAGGAGTGGCTGGGGAAATAGTATGACTGGTTTTCACAGAATGCATCATTTTAAGGATACAGATATTGTTAAAATCCTCCTCTGCTGAGGACACATTTTGGTGAGCATTCATGTGAGACACAAATATCTTCACTTCTTTGGCCCATTCAGAGAGGTCTATCCACATACCTCTTCCCCAAGCCTACTTGTCTCCAATTTTCCAGTTATGTGCCTTCCAAGTCCCTGACCATCCAGCCAAACCATTGGCCACAGCCCATGAATCAGTATACAGTAGCACATCTGACCATTTCTCCTTCAAGGCAAAGTGAACAACCAGGTGCATTGCTCAAAGTTCTGCCCTTTGGAAGGATGTCCCTTCACCACTGACCTTCAAGAGGTCCCAGAAAAGGGCTGCAGTGCTGCTGCTGTCTGCTGTCAAGTGGTGCCTGTATATTGGGCAGAACCATTTGTAAACCAGGCATGAGTTTTCTCTTCCTCAGTCAACTGATCATAAGGAGCTTACTATGAGGTCATAGGTACAGACTGGTAGATGGAAGGTAAGTTGACTGGAGTGGAGACCATGGGCATTTGGGCCACTTCCTCATGCAACTTACTTGTAACTTCAGGGCCTACTCAGGCCCAATTTGCAGAGGATGGAAGGACTTTGCTTCAAAATCCTAAGGGTCTGTACGGTGAATCACCAATAGGGGGTCTGCCAAAGACTCCAAATAGCATCTCTATCTGTCATGGAAACTTTAGGCACCATTGGATTAGCCAGATTATATGGCCCAAGTGGCAGAGTGACTTGCACAGCAGCCCAAACCTCTTGCAGAGCCTTCTCTTGGTCTGGGCCCCACTCAAAACTAGCAGCTTTCTGAGTCACTTGATAAATAGGCTGGAGTAGCACCCTCAAATGAGGGATTTGTTGCCTCCAAAATACAAAGAGTCCCATCAGGCATTTTACCCCCTTTCTTGTTGTGGTAGGGGTCAGCTGCGATAATTTATCGTTCACTTTAGAAGGAATATTTCAACATGCTCCACACTACACAACACCCAGAAATTTCACTGTGGTGGAAGGTATCTGAATTTTTGTCATATTAATTTCCCACTATCTAGTATGCAAATGTTTTATCAGTAAGTCCAGAATTATTGACACTTCTTTACTATGTCCAATCAGCATAATGTCATCAATGTAATGGACCAGTGTGACGTGGAAGGAAAAGATGATCAAGGTCCCTGTGGACTAATTATGTCATAGGGCTGGAGAGTTGGTATACCTTGAGGTAGGACAGTGAAAGTGTATTGCTGGCCTTGCCAGATGAAGGCAAACTGCTTCTGCTGGTTCTTCAAAATAGGTATGGAGAAAAAGGCATTAGGCAGATCAATAGCTGCATACCAGATACCAGATGTATTAATTTGCTCAAACAATGAAATCACATCTGGAACAGCAGCTGCAATTGGAGTCACCACCTGATTAAGTTTTCGATAATCCACTGTCTTCTCCAAGTTCCATCTGTTTTTTGCACAGGCCAAATAGGCAAGTTGAATGGGGATGTGGTAGGAATCACCACCCCTGTATCCTTCAATTTCTTGTGGTGGCAGTAATTTCTGCAGTCCCTCCACAAAACAAACTCATTGCCATAAAGTCAATTCTAACTCATAGCTACCCTATAGGACAGAGTAGAAGTGCCCCATAGGGTTTCTAAGGAGCAGCTAGTGGATTCGAAATGCCGACCTTTTGGTTAGCAGCAGAGATCTTAACCACTGTTCCACCAGGGCTCTAAGGAATTCAGTATTGCTTTTGGTTTCCAATTTTCCTAAGTAGGGGCAGTTCTAATGGTTTCAACTTCGCTTTTCCTACCATAAAGCCCTTACTCCACTTTTCAGGGATCCAATGTGATGATTCTGCCAGTTGCTGAGTATATCTATTCCAATTATGCATTCCTGAAATGGGGAAGTCACTACAGGATGGGTTCAGGGACCACTGGACCCACTGTCAGATAAACCTGAGCTAAGACTCCATTAATAACCTGACCTCCATATGCCCCGTCTCTGACTGGTGGGACACAGTGACATTTTAGGTCTCCTGAAATTTATGTCTTCTCAGAGCCAGTATCCAGTAATCCCCCAAAATTCTGATTATTTCCTTTTCCCCAATAAACAGTCACTCTCATAAAAGGCTGTAGATCCCTTTTGGAAAGCCTAGGAGGAAGTATAAATTTTGTCAGTATAGTGGGGTCCTTCTTCAAGGGGACCTGGTCTCTCCTTCATTCAAGGGGTTGTGGGTCTGTAAACTGGCTCAAGTCTGGGAATTCATTGAGAGGCTGTGACTCTCTGTTTTCGTGGTTCAAGTTAGACTACTGTTCACTTCACCTAGAATTCTTCTACTTGTACAGATCAAGTAAATATTTAGTAGATTTCCCATCTATTTCACTCCTAGGGACACCCGGACTAAGTAGTCAATGCCGTAAGTCCATATGAGTCAGAAAATTCTGATTACTGCTTTGACTCTGCTGTCTATTACAATAACCATGCCTACCTAGTCTTTGTCTATTGAGGGCTGCCACTTGACCCATACCACCACGGGGTCCAATCAACTCCACTGAAATTAGGTATCTTAATTCAGTTAAGGCAGCTCCCACTGTCAAATCTGACTTACATAAAATAGCGATCACAGGTCTTCAAGGATACTGGGGCTTCCTTCACAAATGTGTTCCTCACCTTTGTGGTAAAAGATGTGCTCTCATAGCACTCCATGTGTGGGTCTGTAAGTCTAATCTGGTAAATCCACTCTAACATGCCAATTTCCCTAAGCTTTTGGATACCTTCTTCTACAGTATACCAAGGCAGGTCTGGCACTTCAACTTGATTTAGTGTACATCACTGCATAATCCATCCTTCAGTGACCCAATCAAATAAACTATTAGATCCTTTCTTAACCTCTTGGGCTGAAACATTGAATGAAGAATCTGTATTTAGTGGGCCCGTATCAATAAACTCAGATTGATCCAACTTTAGGTTCTTTGCACTATTATCCCATACCCTTATTTGCCATTCCCACATATATTCCCAAGGTTTCTGTTAGTACATATTAGAAAAACTAAGCAGTTCTTTTGGAGTGTAGCATACCTCCTCCTGGGTCACAGTTTGTATCTCACCTTTTGGGGCTCACTGGGACTTAAGTCTACTTATAGGTCTAGAAGAAAAATGAGTAGTGGGGATGTGTTTTGAGAATATTCAGCAATATCTTGTAAGACATCTGCCTCAGGTGATGCCCTAGGAAATGACTCAGATGCCCCCCTCCAGGGGATGAATCAGATGCCACCCCCGGAAATATCTCAGATAAAGGCTCTTCAGAAACAGCTGGGTTAATCTCATCACTTAGGGGTGGAGGAGCTAATGGTTTTGTTGTCAGGAGCAATTCAATGGAATATAGAGGCTTAGTTTTCCCAGTTTCCTGATTATCTGCCCATATGTCCCTATCCCAAGTTTCAGGATCCCATTTCTTCTCAATCAATGCCCTCACTTTAACTTCAGACACCATTTGAGGTTGGGAATTCAATTGGCATTGTAATTCAGCCACTCTTATGATAAGACTCTGTGTTTGCTTTTTGGCAATATAGGCTCTGTCACTATTACAAGAAATAAAGCTTTCTTTCAGAGCACAAGTGGCAACTTTGAGGTCATTTATGTGGCACTTGAGCTTTAACTCTGAAACCCTGAGTTCATTTTTCTTTTACCACTTTGTTTAGTGAAAGTAGGACTAACCAACCAGCTTCCTTATACTTCTCATTCTGACAAAATTGTTGAAAAATATCAAACATGAAATCACCCAGAGCCTCACCTCTCACCAATACTTGATCTATTGGTGGTGATATTTTGCATATTTCTATTGCTACCTCACATCATGGATTAACCATGCCCTCTTTACTACTGGAAACAGAGTCATCAATATCTTTAAGACTAACCAGAATTAAAAACCAATTTAGAAAACTCATTCTTACAATTTTGTTTCTCTAGAATCATTGTCAGTATCAAATGTCTTATGTTGGATTCTCTAGAGTAGCAAAACCAGTGTACATATATACACATATATATGTGTATATATGTTAGATATATGTATACATATAGACAGAGAGATTTATCTCAAGGAAATGGCTCATGTATTTGTAGAGGCTGGCAAGTCCCAAGTCCATGGTCAGGCATTAGGCTGGAGGCGTCTCCTGATTCAGGTAGCTGCAGGGGCTGATGAACCCAAGATTGGCAGGTCAGATGGCAGGCTGCTGGCTCACAGGCTGTGGAGTGTGATGAACCCAAGATCTGCAGGTAAGACGGCAGGCTGCTGGATCAAGTCCTGAGAACTGGAGGTCAGATGATGAGGAGCTGAATGTAGGATCCAGAGCAGAGCAAATGTCAGTAAACTTTGCCAGAAAGTCCATATACATTGGATGTGGGTCACACCCTCAAGGAAACTCTCTTTCAACTGATCGGCTGCTCATTTCATATCTCAAAATGGAGATGATTACATTATATCAGCTCTCATCATGGAGGTGATTACATCATTATGTAACTGCCAAACTGCATTATAACTGCTAAACCACTGAGAATCATGGCCCAGCCAAGTTGACACACAACCTTGACCATCACACTTGTTATTTGCAAATAATATGATAATATACGTACTAATTCCAAGGAAATCAACAGACACACTGAGAACTAACAATAGCATTTTATAAAGTGACAAGATAGCTGATATATACAGAAAAATCATTAACTTTCCTATAAATTAACAAAAATAATCTAGAAAAATAGAGCAAGAAAGAGAGAGAAAAGATTCTACAATAGTTGAAATCACACAACTTACTTAGGACCAACCTGATAAGAAATACGTGTAAATTTATTACTAAAACCACAAAAAAGTATATGTTTAATGAAGTTTCAATTCAACTTCCAAAATCATTTTAGATTAATTTAGTTAAATAAATATATGAGCATAGGCAAGACATATTTGGAAAACAACTGTAATAGAGGCACTTTTGCTTTATAATATATTAAAATAAAATGCTACAACAATTAAAGCAGGAAGATACTATAAAATATGCTGATGGTATAATTTTTTTAAAAAACATTATGATTCTAAAGTAGATGTGTTTCTGCGTGTTTGTTTCAATGACCATAGTGAAAACATTTCAAATACATGGAAAAATGACAAATTATTCAACCAATTATGTCAAAAAATTTCACTATTTTTCTTCTCCAAAGTTAAATATTTGTATATGCTAATACATGAAATAATTATTCCATTAAAATGAGGACTGTTTGCATGGAAAATTATTTTTTTTAATCTCAGTGTAGAGAAAGAACTACTAAAGTATAAAATTAATGAGAAAAGTATGTATAGACATTTTTTCAGATAAATTTTACTACATAAAAATTCTATACTTTATATATCCAAGAACAAAGATGACATGAATGACAAAATAAGAAATACATTTACAATAAATAAAAAAGATAAAGAATTGTAATTTATATTTATTTACTAAAGGTCAATGAGCAAAATATTCAACATTTCACCTGAATATACAAAAGACGTTAACAGAAAATAAACATACAAGAACCATAAATGTTCTATAAGCATATTTTGAATAAAGATATGTCCAACCTAACAGTAAATTAAAGAGAAAACAAGTTAAAAGGACAATGCAATATATTTTTTTTATTTTTATTTTGTGTGTGTGTATGTGTGTGTCTGTAATAAATGGGCAATGATACACAATAACATTCAATAATATTTGGGAAGGTTTGATTGTGATGAGTTGTGTCATCTACTATAAGTGGAAGTATAAATCATCAAAAATATCTTGAAAACAATTTGTCAAACTATCATCAAGATTCAAAAATACACTTGCATTTTGATTTAGTAATTCCATTTCTATTAATTTACTTTCTAGAGATTAGTGGCATGCTTAAAAATTTATAAACAGCATGTTATTAAAATGGGTTTATGCAACAAATAAAATAAATGTTTCTGAAGAATAAAAAAGCAGAATCAAAAACAGCATGATCTGAATTTTGTGTATATTATATATAAACATTGAAAAAGCTAGAAGAAAATATGCTAGACTATTAACATTAGTAACCTTGGTTGGTGAAAGAAGAAAATATTACTGTTTTTATTTTATCTATTTGCTAAATTTAATAAAGTATTTTCCCTTTTCTTTACAATTAAAACACATGCACATTTTTCTAAAAGAAAATACTGAACACTTTATTTTCTTAACATTACCCATTGAAACAATGAATCAAAAATTTAGAAATTTTTTTGGTGTGTTCTCCCATAAAACAAATGAAGCATCCATCTTCTTTCCTCCCAATGCCGGAAATAGAACTACGTAGTATAATAAGGAAATTTATACACTAAGCCTTGTATTACCCAATAAGACTTCCACTTGGACTTACGGGTTCCTGCAACTAAGTGTAGGAAGACACCATGTTCATAAAGAAACATTGGATTTCACTTGATCAATAGCGCAAAAACTGCTTGAAGTCCTTGGATCAAAAAGTGCAGCTGTGAATTGTCAACTGGTTGGGAGTCAGTCCAAAAACTCCTCCCAGAGAAAATCCTACAGGTAAAAATAAAGGAAGACAGGACAGAGTAGGGTGGAGCCTTGGCAATACTCTGCAGTATAGCACCCTGAATGAGAAAAATAAAGAAAAACAAAATTCCTAAAAGTCATATTTCTTTGTTTAAAAGGTTGCTTTATAAGAAATACCAAGTCATTTTGAGTTTTGACCACTCTGTACAGTTCTGCTGTAAGACAGAACTCAAATTCAGCTAAGCTCTTAGAAACTGAATTATACTACTGATTGACATAATTACTGAGTATTGGAAAATATGACAAAAAAATCCCTTTCAGTTTAGTAGCTTTCTTTTTTTGTTTTTTTTTTATTTTTCATTGTATTTTAAAACTCTCAGTGTTGGACTCAAAATGGTGCTATATATAAAATGAAAAATATAGAAAATTGGAAATTTGGGGAGTAAGCAGATATTTAAGTTTTTGCTTGCTATATTTTCCCTGGCTATTCAAGTAAATTATTAATAATTAATGAAGACAGCACTTTGACTCTAGAGTTCAAAGATCACAGAGAGATATTCTTTTGAAGAAAAAATAAATTTAGACACTTTGCCACTCCTTTGGAGACCGTTTCAAAGACCAGGGGGCTGTGTACTCTCCTTTTTTCCATGTTAGGAGTATAATAAGGATTATTTTGCTTTTGCAGATGTTTAAAGACATGAAGCAAAAGACAAATTTTTCAACTAGAACCCTCAAGAAATGTCACTTTTGTGTCTTGCCAGGAGAGATCCAGCATTTTCTCTACATAAACATCTGCTGGGAACATTTTAAAGGGAGGCATTTTAAATAATGATATTTGTAGCTTTTTGTTTTTAATAAGTTTGAAAAAGGAGGAAAATGAATTTGTAGTACGTTCCCTCCCAAATCAACTTTTCTTTGCTGATGTGCATCAAATTAAATGATCTGAAAGTGAAAACATTAACACTATGTTTGGGGAAAATGGTTAAAAACATTTCTCTGAACTATATCAATCATACCTGAGAGACACTCATAAATCACAGGTTCCTTTAATTCTAGAAACTATCAACCAGTTCATTGTTATGCTCACTTGTCTGTGGCAATTGTACTGTTTATATTTACATAATAATTGGATTGTCTATTAAATTAAACAACAACAAAAAGCCTTATAAAAGAGAGACAGGGAACCATAACTTAGCTATATAACCTGAATAATACAAACTCATTTGTAGTTAGAATGGAAACGTCATCTTGTATAAACCAACTTGGATGTTTGGGGATAATTCTCTGCACAAAATGCAATATATATATGCAGCCTCTTTAAGGTTTGAAGAAAGAGGCACACACAGATTGCCTTTGGTAATAGGTGTTTATTGCAAGGATACACTAGGATGTAATTTTGCAAGAAATGCTGTCTCATCACTACTCTGGATTTCACTGCTGCAAAGAATCAGTGGTACTTCAGGCACCACCAAGAAGTGGGAAAATAGCCTAGCTTCTTTCAGATTACAAAATAAACTCAAATGATCTGCCTTCTCTCTCTTTACCCAGTATTTTACCTTTCCAAATAACTGATTTGATCAATCAGTTTGTCACCACCCACACTGTCACCACCCACACTAACTAAGCAATAAGCTATTCTGACCCAGGGCACCTCTTATGAAGCCAGGCTTAAAAATAAAATCACAGACATAACTGGTAGTCTGGAAAACTATGTGCATGTCCAAGTCTGTGCTTTATCAGGAGTGATGAAAGAGAAAATCTCCAAGCCACTAGTTACTGACCGGATATAGGACAAAAAAGAAAAAAATTAACTTCTCAAACTGCGATAGTGATCTCCAAGCCACAAACACATCCAATGGTAAAGTGTAAAAATCCATCTGGCTAAGGGTACTTATGCACAGCCTGTGACCAAGAAGTGGCTTATGCCAAGCCAGTTGTGACCCCTAGCTATCCAGGCTAAAAAATAAAACCAGAAGCAAAATCTGAGCAGGGATATCAGAGGCTTCACACTGTGGGGGACATAGACTTTGTGGAAATAGTTCAGCTAAGTCACTAAATAAATAGATAAAATACAAAGCCAATAACAATACCTCCAGGGTGTGGGTGGGGCTGTCAGTATCCAGAGGTGCTGAAATGTTATTTTAAATGATCAATTTTTAACTAAGTAATTATAAGACCCACAAAGAAACAGAAAAGTATGACTCACACAGGAAAAAAAAAAAAAAGACAATAGACATGGCCTTCAAAGGGGGCTAGATTGTGGATTTAGGAGACAAAAGCACCTATTATTAAAGAACTAAACGAAATCGTGGTTAAATAAGTAAATGAAAGCATTATGACAATGTCTTTTCAAATAGAATATATAGAAATAATTTAAAAAATCAAATTGAAAATCTGGAGTTGAAAATTACAATAACTAAAACGAAAATTTACAAGAGGGGCTCAACAGTGTATTTAAGCTTGCATAAGAAAGAATTAGAAAACCTGAAGCTAGATCAAGATATAATGCAATCTGAAAAACAGAGAGCAAAGGAATGAAAAAAAAAAGATCCTAATAAAAATGTGGAACAACATTCATTAAATGCATCAATATATGTGTAATAGAAGTACCTTCAGGGGAGGAGAGAGAGAAAGGGACAAAAACACAGAAATAATGGCTGAAAACTTCCCAAATCTGATGAACACATTAATCTACACATGAAAGAAGCTCGATGATCTCTAAGTAGGATAAGAGACCTGTCAATAACCAGTCGTATCATAGACAAACTGTTAAAAACAAAGATAAGGGCAAAATCTTGAAAGCATTAAGAAAAAAAGACTCATCACATACAAGAGGATTCAACTAAGATTAACAGCTGACTTCTCATCAGAAACAATGGAGGCCAGAAGGCAGTGGGATAACATTCAAAGTGCTGAAAGTAAAATAACTGTCCACTAAGAATCATATGTTCAGCAAAACTATCTTTTAAAAGTGAAGGTGAAGTAAGTAATTCTTAGGTAACAAAAATTGGTTACTAGCAGACTTGTTTTTCAAGAAGTACTAAAGGAAGTTATTCAAACTGAGCACATGTGATACCAGTCATAATTCAAATCCGCATTTAAAAAAAGAGTGCTGGGAAAGATAATTGTATATATAATCACAAACGACATTATAATTGCACATTTCTTGTCTTTCTTCTCTTGAGTCAACTAAAAAGCAATTCTTAAAACACCATGCATGCAATTGTGTTGTTGGGTCTATAATGTATAGATATGTAATATATTTGACAATAAGAGCAGGGAGATAGTTCCTACTTCACAATGGTGATATAGGTAGCTGAGTGTCTCCATTACCTCACAACAATCTGAGGGGAAAAATAGCACAAGCAATGCAATGGAGCTTACGGACTAAGAGTTCTAGTGACCAGTCCAAGGAATAAAGCACCTGGCCAAAAGAGAAGCAAGAGTTTTTGTTAATGGTTTACTACTTCAAAGTCTTAACATCTTTCTGGGGTACCAAGGAAAATGGCTGAAAAGTGGTATCCACAAGGAGAAACAAATCCTCTCCCAATCTAACAAGACTAAAAAAAGAAGGGAAAAAAATTTTGTATTACATCAAGGCTCTATGACAAAAGAGACCCATTGGAACATAATGGCTATAAACAATAAGGTGAATCTCTGAGCCATCTCCAGAGACCTAAAACCTGTGAGATGACTCTACGGACTGTTCAGGTGCTTTGGAATCATAAAAAAAAAAAAAAAAAAAAAAACTTGTATCAACCAAAGAAGTGCCTGAGGCCCCATCACAGAATAGGGGAGGATGGCATATGTTTCCAGAATGGTTGGCTGGCCCAAAGGCAGGAAGGAGGACCTCCTCCCCCAAGGCTTTGGGGTAGCACAATCTGGAGAGAAAGCTCTGGCAGAAAACTCTTTCTGTATGGCCCCCCTAAGGACTTAAATAAATGCTGAATCAGAACTGGCAGAACCAAAGAGCCAGAGCACCTTCTAGTGAAATTTAGTGGAAGAAGGAGGAAATAAAGAAAGAAAGACAAACAAATGAACAAAAAAACATATATACAAACATAATCCTTGAGGAAAGAGAAGATTCTGAGTTCCAGATTTACCACAGTAAAATACTCAAGTATCCCAGGCTCAAGAAAAAATTATAAGGCATGCAGGAACATGGGAGAAGATGGCCCAATTAAAAGAATATTATGAAGAATCAGAAATCAGTCCTATGGAGGTCAGGATAATGGGGAAAATAGAATACTTTCTAACAACAATGTTAAATATATTCAAAGAATGCAAAGAACACACAGAAAACAAGCTAATGGAGATGAGGAAAAAAATGATAAATTCAGTAAGAAAAAAACGTAAGAGAACTAACAGAAATATTGGGAATGAGGAATAAAATAACTGAATTGGAAAATACCAGGGAAAGATTCAACAATAGATTTGAGCAGACAGAAGACAGAATAAGTGAACTAGAGGACGTGGTAATGAACTTATCAAGTCCTAAGAGAAAAAAGAGAAAATGCCGAAGAATAACAAAAATATCAGATTGAATTGTGGGACACCATCAAGAAATCCAACATATGGACCGTGAGAGTTATCAGAAAGATAGAAGAGAAAGAAAAGGACAGAAAGAATATTTTAAGAAAAGATGGCAGAAATGTTTCCAGACCTGAATAAGCAGATTAACCTGCAAATCCAAGAATTCAAAGCAGAATCAATCCAAAATGGCCTACACCAAGACACTTGTGATCAAACTCTTCAAAACCAAAGACAAGGAGGGAGTTCTGAAAGCAGCAAGAGAAAAACATACTATAACATATGTTGAGTCCTCAATAATACTAAGTGCTGATTTTGCCTCAGAAACCTTGGGGGCCAGAAGGCAGTGGAATGAAATATATAAAGTACTAAAGGAAAGGAATTGTCAACCAATAATTCTTTACTCAGCAAACTTGTCCTTCAAAAAACGGGGTGAAATCATAACATTCACAGATAAACAAAAGTTGTGGGAATTTGTTACCAACAGACCTGCCTTGCAAGAATAACTAAAAAGAGTCCTTCAGATGGAAAGGAAAGGACACTGGATAGACACTCGAAGCCCCACATAGGAAGGAAATTTTAAAAATAAGAGAAATCTCCAATAAAGGTAATGGCATGGGCAAATAACAGGGACAGTTGTATGATATTTCCAGTAGGTAAATTTAGTAGTTAAGTTCTGCAAGCATTATAATATCAAATGTGTAAGAAATAAGTATAAATTTAACCAAACAAACACCAGATGTATGATAATGTAATTGGTGACACAGCAATAGAGATAGGGAAGGGAGGAGCAAAATAGGAATAAAGTTTTAGTATGTTAATCTTGCATGTTACTCGTTGTTTTTATGTTAAATGTAATTTGTATGGTGACCAGTAAAAAAAAAATTGTGTTAATATATGTAGAACAGGAGGAGGAAGAAATTAAGAAAAAGCTCAACACAGAAAAGCAACTAAATATAAAAAAATAACAAAAGTGTAGGAACTGTGGTACGAAGAAAGTACAAGACATGCAAACACAAATTGACAAAACTAAGTAGGTTCGTTGTTTTCAGTAATTATGTTAAATGTAAATGGTTTCAACTCTCCATTCAAAAGGCAGAGAGTAACAGAATGGATTTTAAAAAAAAGATCCATTCTTACATTGTCTACAAGAGACACATCTTATGCCCAATGACACAAACTTACTGAAAGTAAAAGGGCGCAAAATTATATTCCCTGCAACTTAACCAAAAGAGAGCTGGGGTGGCCATATTGATATAAAAATATACATACAATTAAAATAAAAACCTGTTATATGGGATGAAGGAGGACATCATATTGTAATAAAAGGCTCAATCCATAAAGAAGGTGTAACAATTATAAATATATATGCACCTAACATCACTGCCCCAAAATATATGAAACAAATACTGACAGATCTGAAAGGAGTAATAGACAACTTCACAGTAATAGCTAGGGACTTCAATACACACTTTTAATACTAGAAAAATATCTAAAAAGAAGATAAGTAAGGACATAGAGGACTTAAACAATACCATAAACCTATTAGACCTAATGGACATATATAGAAATTCCACCCAGCATCAGAACAATACACATATTTATCCTGTGCATGGGTCTTTCTCCAGGATAGATCATATTTTAGGCCAAAAAACAAGTCTCAACAAATTTAAAAAGACTGAAGTTATACAAAATATATTCTCTGGCCACAAAGGAATAATACTAGAAATTAATAGAAGCAGCAAAACTAGAAAACACACAAATACACGGAAATTAAACAACTCACTACTACATAACCAATAGGTCAAGGAAGTAATCAAGAGAGAAATAAAAAAAATACTTGAAGTTAAATTAAAATACAACATATCATAGTTTATGGGACACAACAAAGACAGTACTCACGGGGAAATTTATAGCAATAAATGCCTACAATAAAAAAGAAGATCTCAAACAGTCTTTAACTATACAACTCGAGAAACTAGAAAAAGAGAGCCAACTAGACCTAAAGCTACAAGAAGAAAGGAAATAACAAAGATCATAGCAGAAATAAATGAAATCAAGAGTAGAAAACCGATAGAGAGAAACAACAAAACTATGAGTTGTTTTCTTGAAAAGATCAATAAAATTGACAAACTTTTAGCTAATATGACAAAGAAAAAATGAGAAGATGCAAATAACTGAAATAAGAAATGAAAGTGAAGGCATTACAATGGACCCAACAGCAGTAAAAAGGATTATAACAGGATACTATGAACAATTGCACTACAACAAACTTGATAACTTAGATGAAATGGACAAATTCTTAGAAGCACGTAAGCTAACTAAACTGTCTAAACAGGAAGTTGAAAATCTCAATAGACCTATAACAAATGAAGATATTGGATCAGTAATCAAAAACCTCCCAATAAAGAAAAGTCCTGGGCTGGATGGCTTCGCTGGAGAATTGTACCAAACATTTAGAGAAGAATTAACATCAGTCCTGTTCAAACTCTTCCAAAAATTAGAGGCGGAAGGAGTACTTTCTAACTCTTTCTACAAATCCAGCATTACCCTGATGCCAAAGCCAGACAAAGGTACCAAATGAAAAGAAAACTACAGACCAATATTCCTTAGAAATATAAATGCGAAATTCCAAAAAAATACTCCTGATCAGAATCCAATAGCATATTAAGATAATTATACACCATGATCAAGTGAGATTTATTTCAGGAATGCAAGGATGGTTCAACATTAGAAAATCAATCAATGCAATACATCTCATTAATAGAACATAGGAAAAGAACGAAACGATCGTCTCAATTGATGTAGAAAAAGGCATTTGATAAAATTCAGCATTCTTTCTTGATAAAAACTTTCAATAAGATAGAAATAAAAGTGAAATTACTCAATATGATTAAGGGTATTTATGAAAAAGCAAGAGCCAACATTATACTAAATGGAGAAAGATTGATCACTTTCTCCTTGAAAATGGGAACCAGAGAAAGATGCCTGCTCTTGCCAATCTTATTCAATATTGTTTTGGAAGTCGTAGCCAGGACAATAAGGTAAGAAAAAGAAATTAAAGTTATCCAGATTAGAAAGGAAGAGGTAAAACTATTTCTATTTGCAGATGACATGATCCTGTACATAGATAACCCCAAAGAATCCAGAAAAAAGCTTATGCAGGAATTTAGCAAAGGTGCATGATTCAAGACTAACACACAAAAATTAGTTAGGTGTCTATAAACCAGCAATGAGAAATCTGAAAAGATTAAGAAAACAATTCTATTTACAATAGCATCTAAGAGAATAAAATCCCTAGGAATAAATTTAACCAGGTATATGAAAAACTTATAAATGGAAATTATAAATCACTATTGAAAGGGATTAAAGGAAACCTAAAGAGATGGGAAGACACTGCTTGTTCATGGGTTTGAAGACTTAATATTGTCAATATATCAATACAACCCAAAGTGATTTATAGATTCGATGCAATACAGATAATCCAACAGCATTTTTTACAGAAATAAAAGAAAAAAAAAAAAAAAACTAATCCTCAGTTTTATATGGAAAGACAAGAGGCCCCGAGTAGCCAAAACAATTTTGAAGAAGAAAGTAGGAGGCCTCACACTTCCCTACTTGAAAATGTACTACACAGGTAATCAAAATAGCCTTGTACTGGTTTAATGATATACACATAGACCAACAGAATAGAACTGCGAACACTGAAATAAATCCACACATCTACGGTCAACTGATTTTTGAAAAGGCTCCCAAATTCATTCAGTGGAGAAAGAATACTCTCTTCAACAAAAGATGCTTTCAAAATTGGATTTCTGCATGAGCAGAAAAAGTGCAACAAGATCCATACTTCACACCATACACAAAAACTAAGTAAAAATAGATGAAGGACCTAAATGTAAAGTCTAAAATCATAAAGTACTTGAAATAAAATATAGGGATGAAGTAATGGGAACTGTTTTTTTTTTTTTTTTTAATGATAATTTAGCAAACACAACTACGAATGCATGAGCAACTGAAGACACAATAGATAATTGGGACCTCATAAAAATTAAATGCTTATGTTCATCAAAAGAATTTATCAAAAGAGTAAAAAGACAACCTACAGACTAGGAAAAAAATCTTTGGAAATCATATGTCTGATAAAGGTATAATATCCAAAATATATATAAAACATCTACAACTTAATTAAAAGACAACACAATCAAGTAATGGGCAAAGGACTTGGAGAGACATTTCACTAAGGATATTCAAATGGCCAACAAACACATAAAGGGATACTCAACATCTTTAGAGAGATGCAAATCAAAACCACAATGAGGTACTGCCTTACTTCCACTAGAATACCTAAGTTAAAAAAAGCAAAAACAGAAAATAACAAATGTTGTCAAGCATGTGGGCAAATTGAAACCTTTATCCATTCTTGGTGGGAATGCAAAATGATACAGCCCTTGTGGAAAACAGTGTGGTAGTTCCTCAAAAAATTAAAAATAGAACTACCATTTGACCCAGAAATTTCAATCCTAGATATATACCCAAGAATCTTAAAAGCTGCAGTGCAAACCCACACTTGTATTATAGTGTTGGGAAAGAATATTTAATATACCACAGACTTCCAGAAGAATGAACAATTCTGTTTTGGAAGAAGTACAGCCAGAATAATCCTTATAAGTGAAGATGGCAAGACTTCATCTCACATACTTCGAATGTGTTATCAGGAGGGACCAATCCCTGGAGAAGGACATCATACTTGGTAAAGTAGAGGGTAAACAAAAGATAGGAAAATCCTCAGTGAGATGAATTGACACAGTGGCTATAACAATGGACTCAAACATAGCAATGACTGTGAGGATGATGCAGGACTGGGCAGTATTTCTTTTTGTTATACATAGGGTTACTATGAGTTGGAACTGACTCAATGACACCTAACAACATACACACACACACACATACACACACAAAGGCAGCTGCTGATACTGCCTGTATACAATCACGTATTTCTTGGGATTTGTTTTCTTGGTACAGAAGTTTAGGGTCATTTTCTTGGGGGTTTTTCCAATCAATTGGTCTAATACTGATTTTAGTGCTTCTGTTCTTCCTCCTAGTTTGCTGTGTAGTGCCTCAGATCTTAAAAGCTTGTGACTGGCCATCCAAGGTACATCAATTAGTGTCTACTTGCCTGCACTAGCAGAGGAAGAAGTGTGAGGAATTGGAGTGGGAAATAGAATGCATGTCTAATTATCACCGGGAACTAACTCCTTTGCCATGAAACCAGAAGAAATGAACGGTGGCAGGCTACCATTACTGAACATTTTGATTAATATTCTGTAGTAGAATTCTGATCAAAACGGGAAAAATGTGGACAGAGTTTAAAATTGTCATGGAATTCAGACTTTCCAGAGCCATGGAGGCTGGATGATGAGACCTAGATGAATGGCCGGTACATAACAGGGTGGATTCATTTTTTATTCTTATTGCATCTAAGTGAAGAATTCAAGGGTTTAACTACCTATTTTTGATTTGGTGAGCTATATTTTAATCTAATGACATGAAAACCTGGGCTCAGAGAGACTTACAATTAGAAAATATCTTTTGGAAATTGATCTAGAAATGGTAACGGTAGAGAAAACAAGAGGTATCATAAAATGAGGAATGTTTCATTTACTATGAAATCAAACCCATTTTGCTACAGTTTTTACCCCAGAGAAATGTAGAAACTAAAAAAACTAAAATAATTAATTCTACCAAAAAACTCTCAAAGGATAATTAATTTTATATTTGTGTATATACGTATTTCCATGTTTATATCTATACACATATACGTATTGATATATCTATATATATATAGGTTATGTATATATAGCGAGCCCTAGTGGCTAAATGGTTAAGCACTTGGCTGCTAACTGAAAGGTAGGCGGTTGGAATCCAGCAGTGACTCCATAGAAGAAAAGACTTGGAGATCTGCTCCCATAAAAATTACAGTTTAAGAAACCCTATGGGGCAGTCCTACTCTGTCACGTGGAGTGGCTATGAGTTGGAACTGACTGGATGGCACACAACAACAATGTATCTATATACTCGAACACAATTAAAGACATGTTATGGTAGTTCTTTTTTTTTTTAATTGTTTTTATTATACTTTAGGAGAAGGTTTACAGAACAAATAGTTTGTCATTAAACAGTCAGTGAACATATTGTTTAAAGACATTGGTTAACAACCCCACGACATGGCAACACTCTCCCTTGTCGACCTTGGAGGACCTTTTTTTTTTTTTGGTGAAAACATACGTAGCCAAAGATACACCACTACAGAAATTTCTACATGTACAGTTCAGTGACATCGAATACATTCTTACAGTTGTGCTGCCATTCTCACAATCCTTTTCCAAATTATTCCATCACCATTATCTTCACATCACTGCCCCCAAGTCTTCCCATCAAAACTTTTGAGTTGCTGTTGTCAGTTTGATCTCACATAGATAATTCTTATTTTTTGTACCTTAGATGAAAGTTTACAGAACAAATAGTCATTAAACAGTTAGTACATATATTGCCTTGTGACAATGGTTAACAACCTCACGACATGACAACACTGTCCCTTCTCAAGGTTGGGTTCTCTATCACCAGCTTTCTTGTCCCCTCCTGCCTTCTAGTCCTTGTCGCTGGACTGCTGTGCCTCATTAGTCCCATCTGGTTTTATGGGGCTGTCCAATCCCCGGCTGAACAGTGAACTTTGGGAGTGACTTCACCTCTGAGCTAAAAGGGTGTCTGGAGGCCATACTCTTGGGGTTTCTCCAGTCTCTGTCAGGCCAGTAAGTCTGGTCTTTCTTGTGGGTGTTAGAGTTTTGTTCTACAACCTTCTCCAGCTCTGTCCAGAGCCCTCTGTTGTGATCCTGGTCAGAGCAGTCAGTGGTGGTAGCCGGACACCATCTAGCTGTGCTGGACTCAGTCTGGTGGAGGCCATGGTAGCTATGGTCCATTAGTCCTTCGGACTAATCTTTTCTTTGTATCCTGTTCTCTTCATTCGCCCTTGCTCCAGAAGGGGTGAGACCAGTGGAGTATCTTAGATGGCTGCTCACAGGCTTGTAAGACCCCAGACGCTACTCACCAAGGTAGAATGTAGAACATGCCTTTATAAACTGTGTTATGCCAACTGAGCTAGATGTTCCCCGAGACCATGGTCCCCACAGCCCTCCACCCATCAGTGCAGTCCCTCAGAGAGTTTGGATGTGTCTATGGAGCTTCCATGACCTTTCCTTGTACAAGTTGTGCTGGCTTCCCCAGTATTGTGTACTGTCTTACTCTTCACCAAATTTACCACTTATCTGTTATATATTTAGTTTCCCCCTCCACCCCTCCCATCCCTCATAACCAACAAAGATTGTTTATTTTTGTGTGTAAACTTTTACATGAGTGTTTACAGTAGAGGTCTCATACAATATTTGTCCTTTTGTGATTGACTTATTTCACCCAGTATAATGTCCTCCAGTTTCATCCATGTTATGAGACGCTTCACAGATTCATCATTGTTCTTTATCGTTGCATAATACTCCATTGTGTGTATGTACCATAGTTTGTTTATCCATTCACCTGTTGATGGGCATCTAGGCTGTTTCCATCGTTTTGCTATTGTGAACAGTACTGCAATGAATATGAGTGTGCATATGTCTGTTCTTGTGATGACTCTTATTTCTCTAGGATATATTCCTAGAAGTGGGATTGCTGGATGGTGTGGAATTTCTATTTCTAGCTTTCTAAGGCAGCGCCATATCATCTTCCAAAATGGTTGTATCATTTTGCATTCCCACCAGTAGTGCGTAAGAGTTCCGATCTCCCCGCAGCCTCTCCAACATTTTATTTCCAGTGTTTTTGATTCATGCCAGTAATGCCCCGGTGAGATGGTATCTCATTGTGGTTTTAATTTGCATTTCTCTAATGACTAGTGATCGCCAGCATTTCCTCCTGTGTCTGTTGGCTGCTTGAATGTCTTCTTTGGTGAAGTGTCTGTTCATTTCCTTTGCCCACTTTTTAATTGGATTTTTTTTTGTTGTTGTAGAGGAGTTGGATTTTCTTGCCGATTATAGAGATTAGACCTTTGTCTGACTTGTAATGTCCAAAAATTTTTTCCCAGTCCGTGGGTTCTCTTTTTATTCTTTTGGTGAAGTCTTTTGATGAGCATAAGTGTTTAATCTTTAGAAGATCCTAGTAGTCTAGCTTATCTTCTGGGGTTTATATGTTGTTGGTTATGGTTTGTATCCTGTTAATTCTGTGTATTACGGCGTCTAGCCCTGATCCTATTTTTTCTTCTATGAACTTCATAGTTTTTGGTTTTATATTTAGGTTTTTGATCCATTTTGAATTAGTTTTTGTATATGGTGTGAGGTGTGGGTCCTGCTTTATTTTTTGCAGATGGACATCTAGTTTTGCCAGTACCATTTGTTAAAAAGACTGCGTTTTCCCCATTTGATGGACTTTGGGCCCTTGTTGAAGATCAGGTGACAGTAGGTGGATGGATTTACATCTGGATTCTCAATTCTGTTCCATTGGTCAATGTGTTTGTCATTGTACCAGTACCAGGCTGTTTTCACTACAGTAGCTATATAGTAGGTTCTGAGGTCAGGTAATGTGAGTCCTCCTACTGTATTCTTCTTCTTCGATAGAGCTTTACTTATCCAGGGCTTCTTCCCTTTCCATATAAAGTTAATGATTAGTTTTTCCATATCTTTAAAGAAGGTTGTTGGTATTTGGATCAGGATTGCATTGTACTTGTAGATTGCTTTGGGTAGAATTAACATTTTCACTATGTTGAGTCTACCTATCCATGAGCACATATGTTTTTCCATTTATGTCAGTCTCTTTTGGTTTCTTTAAGTAGTTTTGTAGTTTTCTTTGTATAGGCCTTTTACCTCCCTGGTTAGATTTATTCCTAAGTATTTTATGTTTTTAGGAGGTATTATAAATTGTATTGCTTTCCTGATTTCCTTTTCATTGTTCTCTTTATTGGTGTATAGGAATCCAACTGATTGTTTATGTTTATCTTGTATCCTGCTACTCTGCTGAATCTTTCTATTAGTTCCAGTAGTTTCTCGTGGAGTCTTTTGGGTTTTCTATGTATAGTATCATATCATCTGCAAACAGGGACAGTTTAACTTCTTCATTACCAATTTGGATGCCCTTTATTTCTTTTTCGT
>NW_004443955.1:16401279-16407359 GCF_000243295.1 Trichechus manatus latirostris
CTGTCAATTTCTCTTTTCAGTGTTGTTAGAGTTTGTTTTATGTATTTTGGAGCCCTGTCATTGGGTGCATAGATGTTTATTATGGTTATTTATTCATGATGGATCATCCCCTTAATCATTATATAGTGTTCTTCTTTGTCTTTTATGGTGGAATTTGTTTTAAAGTCTATTTTTTATGAGATTAATATTGTCACTCCTGCTCTTTTTTGGTAGCTGTTCACTTTACATAGTTTTTTTCCATCCTTTGATTTTTAATAAATTTACATCTTTGTTTCTTGTAGACAACATATTGATGGATCTTCTTTTTTTATCCATTCTGTCACTCTCCATCTCTTTATGGGTGCATTTACGCTGTTGACATTCAGTGTAATTACTGATAGGTGTGAATTTATTGCTGTCATTTTGTAGTGCTTTCTTTTTGTGCTGCTAATGTTTTCTTTGTACCTCTTACTCTCCTGTGCTGAACTCCTTTTGTTTGGGGTTTTTATTTTCATTTCTTTTGTTTTTGTAGGTTTTGTTTTTACTGAGACTTTATGTTTTTCTTCCTTATTTTGATGAGTAGGTTTGTTAACTTTCTTTGTGGTTACCTGAAATTTACCTTTATCTTCCTGGGTGTGAACCAGTCTATTATTGCTAGGTATCACCCTGCCTTCTTCTCCATTAGAAGGTTCTATACCTACACTGTTTATTCCCTCTTTTATTATTCTGATGTTGTCATTTAGAGATTAAGCTCTCTGGTTCCCTGTTGTAATTCTTTCAGTTTTGAATTGTCTTTAAGAGTTAATTTGTTAGGTTGGTATCTGGCTAGTACAATCCTGTGTCCTAGATTCAGCCTGTGGACTGATGTTGTTTGTTCTCAGATCAAAGGACTCCCTTTAATAAATCTTCTAAGCTTGGTTTGGTTTTTACATATTCCCTTAATTTTTTTTTTATCTGGAAATATCCTAATTTCACCTTCATATTTGAGTGAGAGTTTTGCAGGTTATATTATTCTTGGTTGGCAATTATTTTCTTTCAATGTTTTATATATGTCAGCCCATTGCTTTCTTGCTTGCATGGTTTCTGCTGAATAATCCAAGCTTGGTCTTATTGTTTCTCTTTTTGTTTTTCTCGAGCTGCTCTCAGGATTCTTTGTCTTTGGTTTTATGATATGACTTAGTGATTTTCTTTTGGGGTCTATCCTGTATGGGGTTTGTTGAGCTTCTTGGATGGTCAGCTTTTCATCTTTCATAATATTGGGGAAGTTTTCTGTAGGGAATTCTTCAATGATCCTCCCTGTGTTTTCTGTTTTCTCCCTGTTCTGGAACTCTGATCACTCGCAGATTTTTGCTTTTGACTCTTTACCACATAATTCTCAGGGTTTCTTCATTTTTCTTCATTCTTTTTCTGATTTTCCTCAGAGTTGTAGCCAAGTGTTTGTCTTCAATTTTGGTGATCCTTTCTTCCATCACTTCAAACCTGCTCCTCAGCCCTTCTATGACACTGTCCATTTCTGAAATCTTGTTGTTTACTTCTTGGATTTCTAATTCTTTTTGTATGATTTCCAGTTGTGAATTTATTTTAGCATTTTGTTCCTGTCTTATTTTCTTGAATTCTTCCATTTTTTGTCTGTATTTTCCATGAATTTGTCTGCCTTTTCCATGAATTTGTCTATTTTTTCCTCATTTTTGTCTGCTTTTTGCTTCAACTTTTTGATAATTCTGAATATTAGAGATTTTAATTCCCTATCAGGTAGATTTAGTGTCTTTTCTTCTACTGGAAGTCATCTGGTGTTTTATTTTGGATGCCTACTGGAACCATCCTGTCCTGTTTTTGTATATGTTTTGATATTGTCTGCTCTCTTGGGGGCATTCAGTAGTTATTTTCCTCATTTATTGATTGATTTGTTTGTTTCGTCCTGCTTTTTTGTTTTATTTGGTTATGTCTGAGAAGGTGGGCTCTGTGTCCTTTGTTGTTGGCTCATCTGTGGTCTCAATACTTTTCACCTCCTTCTCCAATTGGCTGGGTCAGTCACTTAGGTATAGTACAGCAGAGAAGGTTCAGCTGAAGGACAGTTACTGGGATGGGTTGTTTGTGGCATATACTAGGGCCAACAGGGTGGGCCAGGAATCAGTGCAGGTCAGGTTCTGGTTTGTGCCTGTGTTGCTTGGGATTGTGACCTTCAGCACACAGTGCTGGGTAGGAATGGGGGGGGGGATTTTGATGTGTGTAGCTAAGATGAGTATGGGAAAGGGGAGAGAGAGAAGAGAGGAACAGGAGCCAAAAACATACACATAAACAAAAAGACTGCTACGGGAGCTTGCTATTGGAGTGGAGAGATGAGAGACTGAGAAATGGAGAAAAACAAAAATGAAAAAAAGAAAAAGGGTAAAAAAATGAATAAATAGAGAAACTGGAAATGAAGCAAGACAAAAAAGGAAAAAGAGAGAGAGGAAAAAAAAAAAAACAAAGAAGCAAAAACAAAAGAAAACCAAAGAAAAAAGAAATGTCCTTAGGGATGTCACTCTGTGTCTGCACAGAGTAAGGAACTATCTCCCAAGCTTCACAGCAGCGCCCAGCCAGAAGGGGTTCCCAGCCAAGAAAAGAAAAAGATAACAGCCAAACAAACAAATCAAAACAGAACAAATCAGAACAAACAAACAAAAAGAAAGCCCAGGGGGTCCAACCAGCGCAGCAGCTCGGGCTGGGAAGCAGTTCCACAGTGAAGCAGTGCCTCGCAGCTCCCCAGGAAGAAGCAAAGATGGCAACGGAGCCAGGTATTTGAGAGAAAGGAGGGGGAGGTGGTGAGAGGTAAGGAAGAAATCTAATGAAACAGAAAAAGAAACAACAGCAGCCAGCAAATGGTACTCAGGGAGCCGGCCAGTAGGGGCAGATGGAATCCAAGCGACACCAGGGTGAGGCTTTTGCTTCCCTGCCAAGAGTCTGTGGCCACAGGAAGCAGAGGAGGACAAGTGTGTGTGAAGAAGGGTGGGGGGTGGGATAGCTTATATTGTTGTTTACTGGTTGTTCTGTCTCCTGCTGGAAGCTCTGTGAAGCTGCTTTCTCATACCCACTGTTCGCCGATCTCTGATAGGAGTCCAAGATGGTGGATAGGTAGCTGATAGGGGACCTCTGCATGTATCTCTCCTTGCTCTCTGTTCTTGGTCAGTTTCTTATTCTATTCAGTGCTTGACTGAGTTCTTTATCTCTTCGTTTGATGCTTAGGGTTTCAGGACTGATGTGTGACTCTGTTTGACTTAGTTTTTCAGATCTTTGCTGTGGAGGGATGGTGTGGTGCTTCTGACTATAGTGCCATGTTGCCCAGAAGTCCTCCAAGATGTTTTTCTATGGTAGTTCTTACCTACCACATTGGACTCAGATACATCTGGTCCATATCTGGGCTTTGGCATTTCCTTGTTGCTGAGACTGAACTGGTTCATCTTTAAGATAGGATCAAGCCTAATTCACAAGGATAGTGTGAAGAGTAAATGCAGTAGTAAATGTTAAGTGCCTGGCACAGTGCCTGGAACAAGGTAGACATTCAATTAATGATAGTTCCTCATTTTTCACACAGAACCTTCTGCACTTAGGTTATTCTCTCTTTAAATCCTCATCAGCTTTATAAAATACACAGACACTGAATTTGTATCTTTGAGAGTCATGTTTCTACTCACACATTTCACAGAAGTACTGCAAATTTACTTGAGATGTGACAGATACATAAATTTAGTAACTTAGGCCCTCCAAACAAAATAAATAAAAAGACATGGAATAAATTATAGAAATCCTCAGACATCTCTTTGTGGTTCAGATTTTCTATTAGATTCTATAGTAAAATCTAAAAACAATATCAGGTAGGAGTATGTGCTTCCCAGGTAAGTAACCAGATGAGCATATGTTATAATATTGAGTTTGCCCATATGGAAATGCCTTTAGGATGCTGTAATGATATAAAACCTTACAATGGACAGAAAAGAGGAGAAAGGGTCTGACAGGTGAGTATGAATTGTGCCCTGTTTATCGAGATCCAGATGCTATTCAGAACAGAACTTCATAGTCTATAGTGGAAAAAAAAATCAGGAAATTCCTTAAATTTAATATTTACCCTATCATACTGTTTCATTCTGATTCATTCACTGAAAACCTTTGTGTTTAGCATAATGCTCTCACTAGAACAGGCAATATTAAAATGATTTGTCATTTCCCATATTCTGAATTGAGGGGAAGGGAGACATTTTCAGCCCTTTCCTAGGTGTAAAACACCTCTTCAAAGGGAACAGAAGACAGTAACTCATCTAGGGCTTCAATATAATGGAAAATCTAGACTATAAGTTCTAAAGGTCTCCTATAACAGCATTAAAAAAAAAAAAGTCATGACTTGAAAACTGCCCAAACTTTCTTAACTGGACAACATTCTTCTTCAAAAGATCCATTAGGCTGAGAAAATGGCTTTCTGTGAACAGATTGACTCTTCATAGTTACATGGAATATGTTTCCTCTAATGTTTTGGAAAATAATTTTGTAAAGTTTTTTTCCCCTCTAATTTCTTTTTACATCTCTGTGTCTACTTTTCTCATACTCCTGCTGCAAAAAAAAAAAAAAAAAAGTGTGTCAGAATATTTACTAAGTTGTTAAAAAGCACTTTAAAAAATTTACTAATAGAAAGAGTTCTGGCAAAATGGCGCACTAGGCAGAAGCACCATGCCGTCCCTCCACAGAAAAGATCCGAAAAACTAAGCCAAACAGAGAATACAACAATCCTGAAACCCTAAAACATCAAATGAAGAGATAAAGAACTCAGCCAAGCACCAAATGGAGTGAGAAAACTGACAGAGAATGGAGAGCGAGGAGAGATTCATGCAGAGGTCCCCTACCAGCTAACGCAGTGCGGATCTGCCATCTTGGACTCCTATCAGAGACCAGCAAACAGGGGGTACGAGAAAGCAGTCTCACAGAGCGTCCAGTGGGAGACAAAACAACCAGTAATTTGCGATATACGCTTTCCCACCACTCACCCCTCTTCACCCTGACTCGGCCTCCTCTGCTTTCCGTGGCCACAATCTCTTGACCAGGAAAAACCAGCTGCTTGGATTCCACACACCTGAATGGGTGGCTCTCTGAGTGCCATTTGTCGGCTGCTGGTGTTGCTTTTTGTTTTTTTTTCTGCTTCTTTTGATTTCTTACTTGCTTCTTGCCACCTCCCCCTCCTTTTGCTTGAGTACTGGCTCTGTGCTCCATCTTTGCTTCTTCCTGTGGGGCTTCGGAGCTCCAGTCGAGTGTGGAGATGTGTCCCGGTCTGGGCTACTGCGCTGGTGGGATCCAGGGGCTTTTGTTCATTTGTTTGTTTTGAATTGTTCGTTTGTTTTCTTTTCCTCTTCTTGAGTTGGGGGCCCTTTCTGGCCAGGCGGAGCTGCATGGCAGAGACTTCCCTTTGGCTTCCACAGATGTACAGAGTGATCCTTGAGGGTGTTTCTTTTTTTTTTTTTTTTTTCTGTTTTTTCTGGGGGGCCTTTCTTGTTCTTTTTTTTATTTGTTTTGTTTTCTTTTCCTTCTTTGTTTTTCTTCATTGCTCAGGTTCTCGTCTCTCTATATCTTCCTTCTCTTTCTGTTCCCTGAATACCTGGTGTTGTATACCTCTACACCTTCTAGCCAGGCTATACTGCAACACCTGAGAATGATTTCCCCAGACATCATAGCTGCACTGGTGGGATCCCTGGAAACTTTGCGGTTCTTTAACTTTTCTAATTTTTATTTATTCTTTCTTTTCTTTTCTTCCTTTTCCCCTTTCTGTTTTTCTCCATTTTGTAGTCTCTCATCTCTCCACTCCAACAGCAAGCTCCCCTAGCATTCTTTTTTGTTTGTTCATACGTTTTTAGCTCCTATTCCTCTGTCCTTGCTTCCATATCCATCTTAGCTCCACACATAACAATTTCCCCACTGCATCCTGTCTACCTGCACCGTACACTTGACATCACACCACCAAGCAGCACAGGCACGGCCTACTGGAACCTGCCCTGCACTGATTACCGACCCGCTCTGGTGGCTGTAGTAAGTGCCACAAACAACCCGTCCCAGTAACTCCTCTTCAGCTAGACCTGCCC
>NW_004443955.1:16413009-16429964 GCF_000243295.1 Trichechus manatus latirostris
GGATATTGTTGATGTGTTGTGAGATTGTTAAACATTGTCACAGGGCAACATTTGTAGTAACTGTTAAATGAGAATCTATTTTGTTCTGTAAGCCTTCATCTTAAGTGAGAATAACAGCACAATTCGAAGAGCGTAGTCAATGTCACTGAACTGTGCATGTAGAAATTTTTGAAATGGTGTACCTTTGGGTATGTGTATTTCCCCCCCAAAAAAAGGTTGAGAAGTTAGAGGGTCGATATGTTGTGGGGTTGTTAACCAATGTCATAAAGCAACATGTGTACTACTGTTTCATGAGAAACTATTTGTTCTGTAAGCCTTCACCTGAAGTACAAAAAAAAAATTTACTAATAGAACATGTGACACAGCCCCCTTCCTTCACTGATCCTCAGGTATCTGCAGCCCTCATCCTAATGATGAATCTTGGGAAAAGGGGCATTTGGATATCTAGAGCCATTCTTTTTTTTTATTTATTTTTTATTGTACTTCAGGTGAAGGTTTACAGAACAAGTAGTTTCTCATGAAATAGTAGTACGCATATTGTTTTATGACATTGGTTAACAACCCCACGACATGTCAACTCTCTCGTTTTGGTCCTTTTTTTAATTTTTGGTGAAAACATACATAGCCAAAGATACACCATTTCAAAAATTTCTGCATGCACAGTTCAGTGACATCGACTACGCTCTTCCAATTGTGCTGCTATTTTCACTTTAGATGAAGGCTTACAGAACAAAATGTTTCTCATTTAACAGTTAGTACACATGTTGCCCTGTGACAATATTTAACAACCTCACAACACATCAGCACTATCCTTACTCTACTTTGGGTTCCCTATTACCAGCTTGCCTGTTCCCTCCTGCCTTCTGGCCCTTGTCCCTGGACTGCTGTGCCTCATTAGTCCCATTTTGTTTTATGGGGCTGTCCACTCCCCGGCTGAACGGTGAACCTCGGATGTGACTTCACCACTGAGCTAAAAGGGTGTCTGGGGGCCATGCTCTTGGGATTTCTCCAGTCTCCTTTAGGCCACTAAATCTGGTCTTTTTTTTTTTTTGTGAGTTAGAATTTTTTCTACATCCTTCTCCAGCTCTGTCCAGAACCCTCTGTTGTGATCCTGGGCAGAGCAGTCAGTGGTAGTAGCCAGGCACCATCTAGCTGTACTAGACTCAGTCTGGTGGAGGCCTTGGTGTCTAGAGCCATTCTTGCTTAAAAACAAAAACCTGTTGCCATCAAGTTAATTATGACTCATGGTGACCCCAAGTGTTATGAGCTCCATAGGGTTTTATAGGCCTTAAGCTTTATGGAAGCATTTCTTCCACAGCACCACTGGATGGGTTTGAACCACCAACTTTTTGGTTAGAAGTCATGTGCAAACTCTTTGTACCACCAGGACCTACTAATTCTTGCTTAAGAGATTGATAATGCTGAATTCATCTAAGTATCTATGATGCATGCCTGCTTTTCTCCGGGTACTGAGAGAAGTAACCTAGACACTATTTTTATTAGAGCCCAAAGAACAATAAGGAACCCTGGTGGTACAATGGTTAGTTGTTTGGTTTCTAAAGTTGGCAGTTAGAACTCTCTAGAAGCTCTGCAGGAGAAAGGCCTGGTGATCTACTCCTGTAAATATTACAGCCTAGAAAGACCTATTGGGCAGTTCTAGTCTGTCGCATGGGGTCACTATGAATGGAAATCGACTCAACGTCACCTAACAACAAGAGCAACATTTTAGCTGGTTTGACTTGCCAAGATCCTAAGACTATCTTCTTTGCTCCTCGTCTGGTGTGTGTTGAGGAATAAGTTTATTTATTTTGATAATTCTTTGGGATCTCAGGTTGAGAAAATAACTCACTGGGAAGAAATTCCTATGTATTTAATATGAATCTGAGTGGACCCTTCATAAATTACCCCCCAAAATTTATTAAACACAGTACTTGAAGTTGTGTTTGACACGTGTTACAGTCTCTATGGAATCAAACATCCAGAAACCACATCAACATCAAGACTTGCATCTGGAAATGTGGTGAGCACTACATTAAATGTCTGCTTACCTAAAAACATGCCAATAAATACACAACTTAAAAATATATGAGTTAGGACTTTATAGATATAGTTTTAGTATTAATTCATGTTATCTGAGACCCTTTTCCTTTACGGAGAAGTCCCTCATTTAGGATGCATTGTATCAAATAGATTTCCATGTAATCATTGTACTACCTAAATTTTCAAGTTTATAATGAACTATATATAATCAAAGCTGTGCATTGAAATAAATAAATTACTATAAGGTACTAGAAACTTATCTTAGAATCTCTATGCTATGTATTTTACATAGGTTGCTTTTCAATTATAAGTTGTGTTTAAGTTATTCTTCATTTTGTGGGAGGAAGAGAGAGGAGAAACGGAAATATTTCCTTTTCTTTTGCTCTTTCCTTTAAATTGAGAAGCAAAAATGTTGAGAAGAAAAAACAGTTTCTTTCAAAAATTTTAGTACAGAGGTGCTTAAAGCAATATGATTATTTTTTCAAGTGATGGTTCCTTTAAAGGTGAGTTCTTGACTCAATAACGGAGCCATTAAGTTTTGTTATTGTTGTTTTTCTTAGGTGCCATTGATCAGTTCTGACTCATAGCCACCCTATTTACAACAGGACCAAACACTGCCCAGTCCTGTGCCATCCTCACGGTCAGTTGCCATGCTTCAGCCCATTGTTGCAGCCACTGTGTCAATCCATCTCCTCGAGGGTCTACCCAGTCAACTTTGAACCACAAAGAGATGTATGAGGATTTCTATAATTTATAAACTAAGGTTTTTATGTTTATATTTTTAAGAAGTAGCATAAAGAAGAAATCAAGGGAAAAACTACAACATGAAAGTTACAGAAAAATCATGTCCAAATCTTCCCAAATGTATTGATATTCTCCAGACCGATAATAATAAAAAAGCATTAGTTGCTTAGTTCCAGAAATTCTCCATTTCCATTATTGCTGGAAAAGCCATCTAAAAAGCACTTGAAGTTGATGATGTATGTTGTTTACTGTGTTAAAAAAAAAATCCTCTTCAAATAGGGGGAAAGGTTAGAAATGATTTGTACTGCATTGATCAATTTATCCGAGTTGTCTTTCGACAGATTGTATTAATGGAACTTCATTTTCTTTCATTCAGTTGACAGCCAATTTTTTTGTTGTCTCTTAAAAAGATCAATGAACATGTCTCGCCATCTTTTCACAAAACAAGACGATTTTCCCCTTCAACTTAAAAAGAGACTTTATTATTTTGTTGTAATAGATTTTTGTCCCCCTTTCTTGCTTCCGACTCCCTGAAGTGAGTTTCCTAATGCCCAACTATTCTTTTGTATCTCTTTGTAGTTCCAAATTCAATACCTTGAATTTCACTTTTTTTTCATCATTCTGGGTGCCACAAATATCTTCAGGGACAGCAGCTTCTTCACATTTTGGGATGGACTGGCTGGGTAGGTTGATGGTATTCCCATGGCAATGAAAAAGCACAATCAATATGAACATCCAAAAGAACAAGAATGCATTTTTATTGGGAGTTTATGCACCACATCTTTCTCATTCCTTAAAAGTGAAAGCTTGCTGCTTTTACCAAGATCGGTGGAAGCAGTTGATTTGTTTTCTATGCAGAGAGCCCTGGTTGTGTAGTGGTTAAGGGCTATGGCTGCTAACCAAAAGGTCGGCAGTTTGAATCCATCAACCGCTCCTTGGAGACCCTAGGGGGCAGTTCTACTCTGTCTCATAGGGTTGCTATGAGTTACAATCGACTCAACAGCAACGGTTTTTGGGAACCTTCATTTGCCACCTCTCTACATTTTCAGTGTATTTCTACAAATGTAAATGCATCTTTATACCTAATGAAAAAAATGTGCTTCTGTTTGTTTTGCCTTTATTGCAATTGACAATGGTAAAAACAAAGAGATTATAAAACTCAATTTATCTACTTGGTCACTCCTAATGGATGTGGATTGCTTGTTCACTCTACCCCTCCTCTATCCCCTCATCATTATCCGTACAATCCCATCTCAGCCTAGCACACACCCAAACTACTGACACTGGGTGGGGGTAGTCATGCATAAAAAAATTGGTACATTTAATTGAGATTATTTTTTCCAGCTGATGACTAGTAGTGGAAGCCAAGTGATAAATGCTAACTTCTCCCAACTACCTTCCAAGAAAAATGAAAAAACACACAAACATTGAGCAACTCCAGTACTTTGTCAATATGTATATTAAGCACATCTAGTATAACCATCTGCATTTGAACAAAGTATTGATTTTCTTCATGTTCTGAAACATATTTCAGAGAAAATAAAGAAAAACAGTATTGGCACAATCATGCGTGCATTTGTTTGCAAAGTAATTTTAGCAAAACATAGTTAAATCCAAATTCTCTGAAGTAAGAGACCACTCTTAAACCATTGCTTGCAAGGGAACAGATCAACTGCTATTGGCTTAGGATCAATCACAAATCACAGCTTATCCCCAGGAACCAACGGAGAGGAGGGAGGATGTATACTTGGACCAGTGGGGTTTTGATCAGGAGGATGATGGTGTTTCTTTTGTCTCTGTTATTATTATCAGCCAAGCAACGATCCAGATAGAGTTCTACATTCCTTTCTTTTACGTAACCCATGAATATTATCAGTTACCACTTCTTACAGGCTCTCTTTTCTAAATGTCTCATATCTTTTACCTTTTTTTTTTTTTTTTTGCCGTTTTCGTAGTTGAAGTATGCATCATTTCTCACCTGGATGACTGGGTTAGCCTTCTAACTTGTCTCATTTCCTCCTCTAAATGATCCCCAAAATAAGCTTTCTAAACTACAAATCTGATTATGTGATTGTACTCCTCAAACTCTGTATAAAGTCCCCCTAGTTTCAGGACAGCCTGCACAGCACTTCCTCTATCTCCTCTTGACCTCTCTGGCTTTCTCTCTAACCACCTACCCACATGCACATGCACATGACCCAGCAAAAATAGGAACTAATGGCACTTCCTTGGTACATCCAGACATTTTAGGCCTCTGAACTTCCAGACGCACTCCTTCCTTTGCCTAGAATGCCCTTCTCCTCATTTTCATTGAGCAACTTCCTACTTATTTTCGAAAGTAAAACAACAAAATAAAAAATGATGACTCTATCAAGCACAAAACACAATTTCAAATAAAGGACTGCTTTCCTAGAAGTCCTACCTGAAATCCTCAGAGCACTGAAGTGACCACCATTCTGCTGTCATCAATTCTCATTCATTTAGTTGATACCGAAAGCTTCTAGTGCTCCTTTAGCTTTGATTCCCTAGTGCAGTGTTCAGCACATAGTCGACAAAAAAAATTGTTTGAATGTTAAATGAGAAACTTGGGCAAAACATCTGTCTTTGCCAGACTTTTCTAGTCAGAAATCACAGACACATGCCAAAAAATAATGTAATAATAAAAGGACACGTATTTATGAGGAACCTTGGGCATCACAGAATCCAAGGTCATAGGCTAGCTGGTCCAATGAAGGCTAGTATCAAAGACTGAGCAGAGCATTGCCTCTTCTCGCTATTGCTTCAGAGTTGCATGTTCTTTTGTCTTGCTTTACTTGGTTTTTTGCTTGTTTGCTTCACACCTCTACCTATGTAAGCCAATTTTTCAAAGTGCTTTGGTTTGTACGTGTTCAAGCTTGGCCTAGCCCTAGCTTTACATAACATTCTAATACAGGCAATTTCCAGAAACTACTTGTAGAATTGAATCTCCATTCAAAAGTCACAGTTGGGAGAAACAGATTAGGCCAACCTCAGTAAGTGTCCACTCTTGGTTCAATCAAGTGCGACCTGGGAAGGGCTGGATTAGACAGTACAAAAATGAATCCAGTGGCTATTCCCATAGAAAGGGACAGGAAAAAGGGAAGAGTTCTTACAGGAGGACAGTTGACAGTCTACTTTCAGGTACCAAGGCAACTGATGGACAATCCCCATCCCAACTTCCCCACTTATTTAATCAGCTTCATGTGATCTTAGTCTAGCAGTCATCCCAACCTTTCTGCTTAAAGGTGTGCATTTCTGGGGGCCACTTAGTGTTTTATGGGGAGTTGATCCATGAATTACTTACCCATTTCTAACATTTGGTGAGGCTGTGATTCTCTAGAACTGTAGAGCACAAATTCCTAGAGGCAAAAACTGATATTCCAAAGGAAGAGGAGCATTAAATCAGATTCGCTGGTAATAGTCTGGTAAAAATAATGACAAGAATAATGTAATCCTGAACAAATTTGGGTTATTTTTGTTGTTGTTGTTCATTCGTAACAATACTAAGGATCTTGTTTAGGATTTGCTTATATTTTGATGACATGTCTGTAAACATTACTGTTATTTGCATCCATAAGACAAAGAAAGGTGTCTTTTACCTAGGTACTATGCTTTCACTTAACACACACACACACACTGACATACACACACAACAACAATAAAATACAAAGAAACCTCTTTCTAAAGCACAATAAGGTGTAATTAGAGTTTATAATCTTGAAAATTATGCCACTATTAGCTAAAGTAAGAAATTCCAAGATGATCACTAACTCTTCTAGAAAGAAAAGTTACATTTTTGAAATTAGCACATTAAGTGTTCAGTTCTAGTAATTCGAGTCCAGGGTTTGGAAGCTGGTTGCTCCTATAAGTCCTTCTTGAAATATTTTGATTTTTTCTCATGCTCATCGTATTTAACCCAACTTTAGGCATCACACAATTGCCAATCCTAAGAGTCTTCCAACTTGATACCATACCTGCTTCTCAACCTCAGTTTCCTCAACTATAAACTGAAGATATAATGGAAAACATCTCTTAGAGTTTATGTGAAGTTGGGTGAGAAAAAAGCAGGTACATAGTCATGTGCCTGGTGCAGAGTAAGTGTACAATGAACTTTATTTTTCTCAAAGTCAGAAAATATTTATACCCCCCAACTGGTATTTTGATACCAAAACCCTGAGATTGTTACCTATCTTCTTCTGTTGGTTAGGTTCCATCTTTCCAAACAGATCATATTACAAATAGACCTATACTCCAAATAGAACACTTTTGGCAAAAGGGGATAATATTTTTTTTCATTTTATATTTCTTCCCTATTCTCTTAAGTCTGGCATAATGAGGAGCACACAGGATATACTAAGATGCTAAACAAATAAGCGATGAATGAAGGGATTGTTGAATGCAATAAAATAAATAGAAGTGTAACAATCCCAAATGGTTTAAGTGTCCCTTTGAAAACTGTCCCTGAAAGCAATTTTCCTAATTTTGAAAATGCCAGGTATATAAATGAAAACATAGATCTCGTAGTCAGCCAGACCTAAGTTCCTATTTTTTCCTCTAACTTTCCCTGAGAATTGGGAAGTTATTTAACCTCCTTGGGCTTCAACAAGCTCATCTGTAAAATAATGGATCTGTTGTGAAGATGAAAAAGATAACACATGAACTTTGCAGAGTACCTGATACTTAGTAGGAGCTCAGTAAGGCAGCTGCCCTTTACCCATTCCCTATGCTTGAACACAAAAGAAATCCAATAGCTAGGTAGACTTCAGGGATCTGGCTTGTATGATTATGGGGCTGGATAAACAAGCCTAAAATCCATAGAGCAGGCCATAAGGAAGAGGATGAGCATGCTAGAATCCATGGTCACTGGACTAAGTTGTCCACAGGCAATGAGGAAGGGGAGTTCCAGAGAAGGGAGAAAAAAGCGTAGACTCAACTTCTATTTGGGGTATCATTCAACAGAAAGAGCTCAGTCTTTTTGAGGCATTCACATGAGTAGATCAGGCCCACTAAGGATAATCTCCTTAGCTTAAAATCAAATGATTAGGAGTCTTAACTGCATCTTCAAAATCCCCTCAACAGCATCTACATTAGTGTTTCATTGAATACCTGGGAGACTGCGTGTGCTTGCTACAAAACGGCAACTGTCCACCCTTCCATCTTTGTAGTTTCACCTAATCAAGCTGACATATCCAAAACCATCACATGTAGGAAAAGCAATTTTGGAATAGAGAAAATTGCTTCTCCTCCTTACATTTTCCCATGGTAGTGAGCAGCTTAGAATGAATGAAGTAGTTGCTTGATGCCAGTTTTACATATGCTTCATGACAAGCTGCTCTATCTGAAAGAGAGAAAGAAAGAGACATATTTATTTTTGAGGAATTGGCTCACATGATCATGGGGGCTGGCAAGTCCAAAATCTGCAGGTGACAGGCTAGAGATTTCGGTAATCTTGTGTCCCAGAACCAATAACTTGGGTTGTTGGGAAGTGAGAGAAATTCTTATAAAATATCTATTTATAGTCTGGAGGCAGAATTATCCAAAAGGGAAATCTCCTTTTTTACTCTTAAGGCATTCAACTGATTGAATGAGGCCCACCTACATTATTATGGAGTTCAATCTGCTTTACTTCAAGTCCAACTGATTTAATCACAGGTAAATATTTCATAACAGTATCTTAGACTAGTGTTTGACCAAACAACTGTGCATCATAGCCTAGCCAAGTTGACACACAGAATTACTGTCTTAGTCATCTAGTGCTGCTATAACAGCAATACTACAAATGGATGGCTTTAACAAAGAGAAATTTATTCTCTCACAGTCCAATAGACTAGAAGTCCAAATTCAGGGCGCCAGCTCCAGGGGAAGGCTTTCTCTCTCTGTTGGCTCTGGAGGAAGGTCCTTGCCATCAGTCTTCCCTTGGTCTGGGAGCATCTTAGTGCAGGAAACTCAGGTCCAAAGGACGTGATCTGTTCCTGGCACTGCTTTCTTGGTGGTATGAGGTCCCCAAATCTCTGCTTGCTTCCTTTTCCTTTTCTTTTTTGTAAGATAAAAGGTGGCACAGGCCATGTGCCAGGGAAACTCACTTGTCATTTGATCAGGGAAGTGACCTCAGTAAAAGTGTTACAATCCCACCCTAATCCTCTTTAACATAAAATTACAATCACAAAATGGAGGACAACCACACAATGCTGAGAATCATTTCCCAGTTAAATTGATACACCCATTTTTCGGGGGACATAATTCAGTCTATGACAATTACCATCACAGGAAGGATGAACGTGTGCAGAGAAATCCAAGGTTCAGAATTCATGTAGGGAAGTCCTGAAGCTGAGCGAAGAACCTATCGTTTCAGCTGAACCAAGAAATCCTCTAAACTTGTAGCTGGGGAATACTGACGGTGGGAATTAGAATTAAGTTTGAAAATGGAGAAACTAAAATCTCCTTACAAAATAGCTGTATAAGTCTGTCCCTTTTCCCCCTCTTGCAGGTGCCCTATCCCCCAAACCACAGACTTTCAGACTTTTATCACTCACAGGGGTTTTTATTGAAGAACTTAAATGAACCACCTCAGGAGAACTTAGACCTCCATTGACAGTGTTGCCTCCCCAGCATTAATCAAAGTCTTTTTCCTCCACCTTTTGGAAGGGCCTTTATGTAAGGGTTTTAGAAGGGTTCTCCACTCACTCAGCTGGGAGAAAGGCTGGTTTTCAATCATCCCTGTGCATCCAACTTCCAGTCAGCCTTCCTTCCAGGAAATAGGACAATAGAACAGGAAACTCATAGCTGCTCGATGGAATCATCAACCCAGTCCTTTATTCAAAACCACGTCTCTCTCATCATATTGTCCCTGAGTGGTACAAATGGTTTGTGCTCAACTACTAACTGAAAGTTTGGTGGTTCAAACCCATCTAGTAGCAGTTCAGAAGAAAGGACTGACGATCTGCTTCTATAAAGATCATCACCAAGAAAATCTTATGGAGCAGTTCTACTCTGTAACAGACGGGGTCACCATGAGTCAGAATCAACTGAATGACAATGAACTTGTTTGTTTTTTTGGTCTCATTATATTATTGTGCCCAACAAGCTTCTCCATGTTAAGGACAATTTCTCTCACCTCTGCTTATCCCTAGTACCCCTCACAGGGCTAGGTGAAGAAAGAAACACAAATCTCCATGAAATCTTAAAAACTGAATACCCCCTACAGAATGTCCATTCTACCACCAAGCTTTTGATTTTTGGGGGTGGGGTGGGGTAGGGTTAAATATAGTTGTTATTGACTCATTCATTCAGCAAATATTTATTGCTACCTGCCAGGGGCCCTGGTAGTGCAGTGGTTAAGAGCTCAGCTGCTAACCAAAAGGTCAGCAGTTTGAATCCACCAGACACTCCTTGGAAACCCTAGGGGGCGGTTCCATTCTGTCCTACAGGGTCTCTGTGAGCCGGAATTGACTTGACAGCAACGGGTTTGGTGTTTGGTTTGATACTACCTGCCAAGCACTTTTCTATGCACAGTGACCAAAACACTTAAAATATATATCAACCTGTTGCTAAAATATTTTTGGATGACAAGAGAAGATCTCGCGGTTTCAAATAAAGGTAATCCTTAATTTCCTTGAAAGTTAAAGTAGCTTATTTATCACGACGAAGAAGATGATGATGATAGCAGTCACTCTTTTACATGAGCCCAGTATTTATTTCCTTCTTCTGGCTTCTAACCTGTTGCAGTTCATATGGAGGTCTTTCTTTGTGTTTAAGAAAGAATCCATAGAAAACAAAGCCCAGTTTTGACTTAAAAGATAATGATTTGAAGGGAGGATTGGTGAGTAATCAGTGCTAAGACATCAAAGAAGCAGTAGTCTTACGAAATGGCATTCTATTTTTAACAAATAAACACAAAATGTCCACATGAGCCATGGATTCCTACTTTCCTCACTCCCTACTTAATGGAATGAAGAAGTTCACAAAGTCGTGTCACTTTTTATTCACATATTAGCTCCCTTGGCCCCAAAGTCAATTTCTATTCAAAAGGTGAGAACACGTGGTCAAATATTTCTGATAGCTCAGCTTGCAACTTACTATTACAATGTAGGAAAAAACAAACCAAAGAAATAAACAAATAAACAAAAATGTTTTGTTGTATAGAATGTTCTCCCATTCACTGAGATTAACTTCCAATAGCACTCTTCTCTGTACTAACACATGCAGACTCCTTGGCTTTGCACAGCCAGCACTGGGGGCAGGAAGGGTGGCTGTGTTGAAGCTGGAACCTCAGAGTGACAGCACATGCCTGCTTGGGCTCTGTCTCAAAGCCGAGTGGCGAAGGAGAAATGTAAATAATTTGCAAGCACGTGCATTTAGACAATTTATCTCTGGTTCTACTTATGACAAACTGGAGATTAATTTTAAAGCGAAGTGGCCCCATATTGTACTGTTCCCAAGTGTCTGGAAAGAAAAATGTAAATCCTCTCTAGAGTAATAAACATTTTTGTTTTGTTTTATTGAGGAATAATTGGTATAAAACAAACTGCACATATTTAAAATGTGCAAATTTGATAAGTTTTGACGTATGTATATACTTGTGAAATCATCCTTGTTATGAACATATGCATCCTCACCCAAAGTTTCCTCAGGTCCTTTGTGATTCCTTTTTCCTGTCTCTTCTCACCCACCCACTCTCTGGCCCCAGAAAACCAACGATCTGCTTTCTGTCACTACTGATAAGTTTGCATTTTCTAGAATTTTATATAAATGGGATTTATACATTTTGTACTCTTTTTGTCTAGGTTCTTTCATTCAGCATAATTATTTTGAGATTCATTCACGTTGTTGTGTGTAACAGTAGTTCATTCCTTTCTAGACAAGAAAGGAAAGAATAGAACTTTCTTTATTCACAGAAGACATTATCATATATGTATGTAATCCAATGGAATCTACAAAGAGCTAAGAGAATAACAAGTGAGTTTTAGCAAGATTGTAGAATGTGCAAAAACTTCCTGTATTTCTATTTATTAGCAAGAAAAATTGTATATTGAAATAAAAATATCATTTGTAATAACATGTTAGTATGAAAGAGATATAAACGTGAGAAAAGAGGTGCAAAATCTATAAAATGAAAACTAAAAAACATGGTTGAGATAAATTAAAGAAGATGTAAATTAACAGAGAGATATCCTGTAATTATATGTTGAAATATTCAATATTATTAAGCTGTCAATTCTCCCCAGCTTGATCTACAAATTCAACACAATCACATTCAAGATCTCAAATGATTTTTGTAGATTTGACAATGTGATTCTAAACTTTATATAGAAATTCAAAGGATCTAGAGAGCCAAGGAAATTTGAAAGGAAGAACTAAGTTGGAGGACTATCATTACCTGATTTCAAGATTTATTATAAAGCCACAGTAATAAAAACAGTGTGATTTTGGCAAATATAGAGACAAATCAATGGACTAGGACAGTGTTCAGAAAGAGCACTCCAGATATATGGAGAGCCACTTTTTGACAAAGATGCAAAGGCAATTTAGTATAAAAATTATAGTGTTTTTAATAAATAGTGGTAGAACACTAGTAAATCTAAAAGCAAAAATGAAATTTGATCTATTACCTAGTGTGAGGACAATATGTAAAAGGTTAGCTCAAAATGGATTACACAATTTTAGATGAAAATGTGAAATTTCTAGAAGAATACATAAGAGAAATCTTTGTAGCTTTGAGTTAGGCCAACATTTATTAGTTTTGGCACCAAAACAAAGATCTAGAAAAGGATATATTGACACATTGGACTTCATCAAAAAACAAAGCTTCTGCTATTCCAAAGACATGGTAAAGGAACTGAAAAGACAAACCACAGATTGGGAGAAAATATTCACAAATTATATATTTCATAAAAGACTTGTATCCAGAATATATAGGAGCCTAAATGGCACAGGACCCTGGTGGCGCAGAAGTTAAAAGCTTGGCTGCTAACCAAATGGTCAGCAGTTCAAATCCACCAGCGCTCTGTAAAAACCCTATGGGGCATGTCTACTCCGCCCTATAGGGTTGCTATGAGTTGGAATCGATTGGATGGCAACCAGGCATTTTTTTAGATGGCATAAGCGGTTTGTGATTGGCTGCTAACCCAAAAGTTGATGGCTCGAACCCACCCAGATGCTTCAAGGAAGAAAGCCTTAGTGAACCACTTTCTTAGAGATTACAACTGAGAAAACCCTATGGAACAGTTCTGCTCTGTAGCACTTTGGATTGCCGTGAGCAGAGGAATGACTCAACAGCAGCTAACAACATCCAGAATATATAGATAGAGAACTCTCAAACTGAACAAAAAGAAAACAAAGAATGAAATAAAAATGTAGGCAGAAGATCAAATTAGATACAGCAAATAGGCACACGCAACATCATTAGTCATTAGGGGAATGCAAATTGAACCCACAATGAGACATTACTGCATGCTCATTAAAATGGCTAGAAAGAAAAAAAAAAAGGAAAGACTGATCATACTAAGATGGAGAAGGGATTCTCATGCACTGCTAATGGACATATAAAATTGTACAAACACTTTGGAGAGCACATTGGCATTTTCTTAAAAATTAAAATATAATCTTACCATATGATTCCATAACTCATCTGTCCGTTTGTCATACAGTGCAGGCTTATGTGTTCCTGTGATGCTGGAAGATATCCCACTGGTATTTCAAATACCAGCAGGGTTACCCATAGTGGATAGGTTTCAGTGGAGCTCCCAGAGTAAGACAGAATTGGAAGAAGGACCTGGAACTCTACTTCTAAAAAAAATTGGCTAGTGAGCTTATGAAAAATAGTGGAACATTGTTGATATAGTGCCAGAAGATGAGCCCATCAGATTGTAAGACACTCAAAATACGACTGGGAAAGTGCTGCCTCCTCAAAGTAGAGTCGACTTTAATGACATGGATGGAGTAAAGCTTTTGGGCCCTTCACTTACTGATATGCATGACTCAAAACATAAAGAAACAGCTGCAAACATCCATTAATAATCAGAACATGGAATTACAAAGTATGAATCTAGAAAAATTGAAAATTGTCAAAAATGAAACGTATCATATAAAGATTGATATCTGAAACATTAGTGAGCTGAAATGAACTAGTATTGGCCATTTTGAATTGGACAATCATATGGTCTACTATGCCAGGAATGACAAATTGAAGAGGAATAGCGTAACACTCATTGTCGCAAAAAATATTTCAAGATCTATCCTGAAGTACAATGCTGTCAGTGATAGAATAACATTCATACTCCTACAAGGAAGGCCAGTTAATATGACTATTATTCAAATATATGCACCAACCACTAGGGACAAAGATGAAGAAATTGAAGATTTTCACCAAATTCTGCAGTCTGAAATTGATTGAAACACAAAAGTTGGAAACCAAGAAGGATCGCTAATTGGAAAATATGGCCTTGGTGATATAAATAACACTACAAATCACATGATAGAATTTAGTAAGAACGACTGACTTATTCACTGAAAATACCTTCTTTCGACAACATAAATGGTTACTATACACTTGGACATCACCAGGTTGGATACGCAGGAATCAAATTGACTGCATCTGTGGAAAAAGAAAATGGAGATGATCAATATCATCAGTCAGAACAGGGGCCGACTGCAAAACAGACCATCAATTGCTCACATGCAAGTTCAAGTTGAAGATGAAGAAAATTAAAACAAGTTCACTAGAGCGAAAATATAAACTTGAGCATATCCCACCTGAATCTGGAGGCCATCTCAAGAACAAATTTGATACATTGAACACTAATGATCAAAGAGTAGAAGAGTTGTGGGATGACATCAAGGACACCATACTTGAAGAAAGCAAAAGGTCATAAAAAAAAGGCAGGAAAGAAAGAAAAGACCAAAATGGATGTCTGAAGAGACTCTGAAACTTAATCTTGAACTTAAAGCAGCTAAAGTGGATGGAAGAAATGATGAAGTAAAAGAGCTGAACAGAAGATTTTAAAGGGCAGCTTGAGAAGACAAAGTAAAGTATTATAATGAAATGTGAAAAGTCCTGGAATTAGAAAACCAGAAGGGAAGAACACACTTGGAATTTCTCAAGAATGAAAGAACTGAAGAAAAACCTGAGCCTCAAGTTGCAATACTGAAGGAGTCTATGGGCAAAATATTGAACGATGCAGGAAGCATCAAAAGAAGATGGAAGGAATACGCTGAGACACTGTAGAAAAAGAATTGGTTGACATTCAGCCATTTTAGGATATAGCATACGATCAAGAAGCGATGGTACTGAAGGAAGAAGTCAAAGCTGCACTGAAGGCATTGGCGAAAAACAAGGCTCCAAGAACTGATAGACTACCAATGGAGATGTTTCAACAAATGGATGCAACACTGGAAGTGCTCACTCATCTATACCAAGAAATTTGGAAGACAACTATCTGGCCAACAAACTGGAAGAGATCCATATTTGTGCTCCTTCCAAAGAAAGGTGATCCAACAGAATTGGGAAATTATTGAACAATATCATTAATAGCATGCACAAGTAAAATTTTGCTGAAGATAATTGGATCCTGGAGGAAAGCAGAGAATACCAGAAAAATGTTTATCTGTGTTTTATTGATTATGCAAAGGCATTCGACTGTGTGGATCACAACATATTACAGCTAACATTGAGAAGAATGGGAATTCCAGAACACTTAATTGTGCTCATGAGGAACTGTACATAGACCAAGAGGCAATGGTTGTACATAAAATAAAGAAATACTCCTTGGTTTAAAGTCAGGAAAGGTGTGCATCAGGGTTGTATCCTTTCATCATACTTATTCCATCTTTACACTGAGCAAATAATCTGAGAAGCTGGACTTTATGAAGAAAAACTCCGCGTCAGGATTGGAGGAAGACTCATTAACACCCTGCAATATGCAGATGACACAACCTTGCTGAAAGTGAAGAGGACCTGAAGCACTTACTGATGAAGATAAGAAACTAGTGTTCAGTATGGATTACACTTCAACATAAAGAAAACAAAAATCACCACAACTGGATCAATAAGCAACATCATGATAAATGGAGAAAATATTGAAGTTGTCAAGGATTTCATTTTACTTGGATCCACAGTCAACACCCATGGAAGCAGCAGTCGAATGACGTATTACTTTGGACAAATCTGCTGCAAAAGACCTGTTTAAAGTGTTAAAAACAATGATATCACTTTGAGGACTAAGGTGTAGTGCCTGACCCAAGCCATGGTACTGACAATTGCCTGGTATGCATTGGAAAGCTGGACAACGAATAAGGAAGACTGAAGAAGAATTGACACCTTTCAATTATGGTTATCAGCCAAGAATATTGAATATACTCTGGATTCCCAGAAGGAACAAATCTGTCTTGGAAGAAGTACAGCCAGAGTGCTCCTTAGAAGAGAGGATGGGGAGACTTCATCTTATATACTTTGGACATGTTATCAGGAGATACCAGTCCCTGGAGAAGGACATCGTGCTTGGTAAAGTAGAGGATCAACAAAAGAGAGGAAGACTTTCAATGAGATGGATTGACACAGTGGCTGCAACAATGGGCTCAAACATAGTATTGATTATGAGGATGGTGCAGGACCTGGCAATGTTTCATTCTATTGTACATAGGGTTGTTACGACTCAGAACTGCCTTAAATGGCACCTAACAACAACCATATGATTTAGCCATTCCACTTCTAGGTATTACACAAGAGTAGTTAAAGTGTGTCTCCATTCAAAGACTTGTATACTTGTTATGTATACTTTTTGTAATATTTTCAAATTACATAGGATTCTGTAATGCTGTTAAATTAGACATGACTCTGTAATATGCACAATGCATTATTAGGTTGCTTCATAACAATCTTAATTCTTTTGTGATCCAATTAGTTTTTCCTTTTGATATTTTGTTGATATTCTGTGTTTTCAGTAATGGAGGGCATGCTGAATCATTGACAGTGTCTACATTTTTGGTAGATAATATTGTTTTTGTTTTATGCCTCATTCCACAAATTGTACCCTCGGAGTCCAGTGGTACATAGTGTACCCCTTGTGAATACAATTCTACGCCTAGATTCCAGAGGTACCTATGTGTACCAAACAAAAATTTTCAAAATTCATGTTTTTTTTTTTTTTTAATATTTT
>NW_004443955.1:16438130-16505809 GCF_000243295.1 Trichechus manatus latirostris
TGTTGATTCTCTGTTTGGCTTAGTTTTTCGGATCTTTGTTGTGGAGGGACGGCGTGGTGCTTCTGCCTAGACCGCCATCTTGCCGGAGAAAATCCAAAATTCATGTTTTACCTACCAAAAATTCAGTGATGCAGCACCACCTCATACAATACCCTGTAAAAATCCTCATACAATACCCTGTTTTTTTCCATTTCCAACCGTTATACAGGGCCCTGCATTTTGGCAGCACATACTGTCAGTAGGACAGTTGCTTCCAAATGTACCCCAGAGGTACAAAAAGTAAATGATAGCTATATATACCACTGGTCCTGGAAGGATTAAGCCACAGATGCATAAGTTACTTATAATGTGACTTAGAAGTAGAACATTTCTGAATTTACCAAAACAAAACCAAATCTATTGTGGTTAAGTCGATTCTGAGTCATAGAGACCCTATAGGACAGAGTAGAACTGCCCCGTAGGGTTTCTAAGGAGTGGCTGGTGGATTTAAACTGCTGACCTTTTGGTTAGCAGCCAAACTCTTAACCACTATAGCACCAGGGTTTCATTTCTGAACTTAGACAGTGAAAAATAGAAGTATGTGAGGAGCGTGGTAAAACACCTTTAAATTGACGTTGCCCCGGCCTTCTGTGACAAAAGAAGACATAACATAGCCTGGTAAACTACCTTTGAGATATAAATCTGAACAACCTTCCTAATCTCTAACATTGAAGAAAAAATGCAACATTTAGCTAATCTCTAACCCTACAGAAAAGACATACCTGTCTCTGACCTCACACTGGCCTTTATTGTATGAAGCCAAGGAGAGAAATTCACAAATAATCCTACATTTTTGCTCACTTACTGAGAGAAGGCAGTGACAGAGTATCATCTTTCAGACTCTGGCATTCTCCAAAGAGAAGATCTTACCAGAGCCATAGGCTGAGACTCTGCACACTGCCACTGACCTCAGACCTTAGCTACAAGAAGACTCCACCAAGTTCAAGCCGTGGTCAAGCCTTCCTCCCAAGACCACTTGTAAAAGGTAAAAGCCTGTAGTCTACAGATTGGGATTCTAACCACTGAACTGACATTGTAATTGTAATTGTTAATTCTGACTTTCCTGTTCTGGATGAATGTCATGATGTCTTACTTTGGTGCCTTGCCATGACTACCTTGCAATAAACTAAATGAGTTTATACATGACAAATCTGAGTATCTCTCTTAATTTCTAAGATTAAAATCAAAATCCTACATGGCAACACAAATATTCATAACAGCATTATTTGCAATAACCAGTAACTGGGAAGAGCTCAAATGTCCATCAACAGGTGAATGGATAAATTGTGGTATATCCATGAAATGGAATACTACTCAGCAATAAAAGTGAATGAACTATTCTTAAATGCAATGGCATGAATGAATCTCAAAATAATTTTACTGAATGAAAAAATGCATATACAAAAGAGTATCATTTACTTTATATAAAACTCTAGAAAATGCACACTTATTTATAGTGACAAAATGCAGTTCAGTGGTTATCCAGTGGCAGTGGGAGAGGGGGACAGGAGTGAGAGATTACAAAGGGACAAAAGGAAACTCTTGGTGGATGCTTATGTCCATGGTCTTGATTGTAGTGATGGTTACCATAACAACAACAAACAACAAACAAACACAGGGCTAAAGAAGCCAGGCACACAGCCGTACTTTTTTCATGATTTCATTTATATAAAGTTCTTGAATAGGCAAAAGTGATAGATGTCCAAATAGTGGGTCCCTCTGGGGAGGATGACTCAGAAGGAGCAGGTGGGAAACTACTCAGGGAAAAAATTCCATATTTTGATCTTCATAGTGGTTATACATGAAAAAAATCCACAAGCTGTACAACCAAGGTTTGTCAAGTGTATGTACTTTATTTTCTATTTTAATACAAAAGTAAAACAAGACAAAACAAAACAATCTATGTATCAAAATTTTACAACCGAAAATTTACTGGAAGACTACTAGAAGAAAGAAAAGGTCTCATTTCTATTTCTGAAACATATAGAAGAAAGGCCTCACGATCTGTAAAGATCACAGCCAAGGAAACCTAATGAACAGTTCTACTCTGTAACACGTGGTGTTGCCATGAGTTGGAATTGACTCAATAGCAATGGGTTTTTGTTTTTGTAAATATCAGCAATGAGTGTGGCTGTTCCTAAAGAAGTAGTTACCTAAAAGGACAATTTGTCTGATGCTGTCACTTTGCCTTTTTCTCCTCTGCCTTCTGGTTCCTGCACTGAGAAACTCCTAGACCCAGGGGAAGATTGATGCCAGGATACATGGAGATCTCCAAGAAACGCCAAGCCTACAGTTGTTGAGAGGAGATAAGGACCTTCCCCCAGAGCCAAAAGAGAGTGCAAACCTTCCCCTAGAGCCAGCACCCTGATTTTGGACTTCTACCTTCCTAAACTGTGAAAGAATAAATGTCTTTTTGCTAAAACCATCTACTTGTGGTATTTCTGTTGTAGCAGCACTAGATAACTAAGAAAGAAATATTTATCATGTGCCTACTATGCATCAGAGTCCCTGGTGGTAGAAAAGTTTAACGCACTTGGCTACTAACCAAAAGGTTGGTGGTTTGAGTCCACCCAGAAGTGTCTTGGAAGAATGGCCTGGCAATTTACTTCTGATAAATCAGCCATTGAAAACCCTACGGAGCACAGGTCTATTCTGACACACATGTGGTTGCCATAATCGGAGTTGACTTGATGACAACTAGTTTACTACTCAACAGGCAGAGTGATGAAGAAAGACATCTTCCCTGCCTTCATGGAGCACATACTTTAGGTGGGCTGATAGAGACTATCAAGGCTGGGGATCCTAGGGGTAGGGTAGGCTTAGTGAGGAGTTGAAATTTAATTTAAGGTGTGAGGGATGGACCAAGCAAGGCCAGCTGCATAAAGACTCCAGGGGAGAGTGGGAAAGTAGGGACATGATGTCAACACGACTGCAGCACACATGGACAATCAGGGAGAGTAGCATCCATGAGATTAGGTTGATCCTCAAGGGCTAGTGGTGCAGAGCTCCACAGCATGGCCACGAGTTTTATTCAAAGCCATTCAAGGGTGGTAGAGAAGGGAATGACAAGCTCTGATCACTCTGACTGCTGTGTGATGGATGGCTGCAGGGGGTAAGAGTGCAAGCAGCAAGCTCAGGCAGAGTCCAGTGAGATGCGGGAGGCTGGTGTTAGGCTGGTGGGTGATGGATATGGTGTGGAAGCAAACATTTAAGACAGACAAGCTAATAGAACTTACTGCTTGTATGTTAGGCTTGAGGAAAGAGAGGAATCAAGCATGACTATCTTTCTATGGCCATCTACCACAGGACATGATGTATAGCAGACACTTGAAAACATAAACTTGCTTATGAATAAATGGTTAGCAAATATTATTGTCTGGCGTGTATAAAAGAGTTGGTATTGCAGCGCATTCCTTGGAAAACACCCCATTTTATAATATCTAGTTATTCACATAGCTAAGATGGTGTATGTGTTTCTTTATCATTATAAATGCATTTTACATTATGAATTAGTTTGTTTATAAGTGCATCTTTAGTTACTGATAATTTAGAAAGACATCTTACCATAATGTCATCTTTCATGATGGATTTCTTTTTATGGGGGGGGGCATTTCTGCACTGTTTTATTCCACTTCCATACCAAACTTGATATTATTCATATCTTTCTGAAAGAGAAATTTGGATAGTGCCTGAGAACTGGATAAATGGCAACTGTAATGAAACACTTTATTTTCCAAATCTTGAATTACAGAACTTTAGAGCAACCATAGATGATTTCTGTTTTTCTCTGTGAGATATAAAATAAGGTGATAAGCCCCTGGCAGATTCCTGGTCCATGAGTATCTTTTTTTTAATTATGATAAATAAAAACATATGTATATATATTTATTTATTTAAAATAATTTACATATATTTTTATAATATATGAAGATATATACATATACGCACATATACCACAATAAAACTATATATAATATAAAATATATATATATAATGGCAAATATATATGTATATATAAATTTGCCATTTTAACCATTTCTAAGTATACAATTCAGCGTCATTAAATTCACAATCTTGTGCAACCATCACCACAATCTATTTCTAATTTTTTTTCATAACCCCAAACAGAAAGTCTGTACTCATTAAGCAAAAACTTCTCTCCCTAGCCCTAGTAACCACTAATCTACTTTCTGTCTCTATAAATTTGTCTATTCTAAATATTTAACGTAAGTGGAATCATACAATATTTGTCGGGTTTTGTCTGGCTTTTTTTGCTTAGCGTAATGTTTTCACGGTTTATCACCTTGTCCCATCTGTAAGAACTTTATTCCTTTTTATGGCTAAATAGTATTTCATTGTATGTATGTACCACCTCTTGTTTATCCATTCATCTGTTGATGGACACTTCGGTTGTTTCCACCTTTTGGCTGTTGTGAATAATGGTGCTATGAACCCTGGTGTACAAAATATGTTTGAGTCTCTGATTTCAAGTCTTTTAGGGTATATATCTAGGAATGAAATTGTGGGGTCATATAATAATTCTATGTTTAACTTCTTGAGGAACTGCCATGCTGTTTTCCATAGCAGCTGCACCGTTTTAAGTTACCACCAGCAGTGCACTCCAAGTTTTTTGCGTTCTTGCCAACACTTGTTATTTTTTAATTTCTTGATCATTTTTTAATACACAATGAAGAACTCAAAACCAGCAATAACCTAGGGGGAAACATAATGATTCCAGAGTCAGAGGGACCTGATTTAACGTGTGGTTCCATTTCTTAGCAACTCCAAAGTTTAGGTAGATAGTTGAATGCTCCAGAATTTATTTTTTCCAATGTGCAAAATGGACATAATACTTTCCTCTTAAAGTTTTATGAAAGTTAAATGAAATAATATCTTTATAGAAACTAATTTCTAGCATGATCATCAGGCACATTATAGATAGCATAAATGATGGCTATTCTCTTTGTTAATATACCAATTATAACTATCTATCAATTAAAACTATGTTTTTTTAAAGCTGGAGCGGTGAGGTGCAACTTTGAAAAAAGTATCTGTATGTGTCAAGCCCATTGACAGAAGCCCAAAGCAAAAGAAAAACTCCTGGCCTTTAACATACAGAATAGTTGAGATTGAAGAGCGTGGCAAGCTGAACAACGTTTCAAAGCATCTCTTAATTTACCTAGTTATTTTTTTAGTTTAAAAAATGAGAAGAAAAGCAATAGATGTTTTACGAAGTGTTGTTGCTTACTTCTCTTTTCAGTTGTTGCTGTTGTAGTTAGCTGCCTTTGAGTAGGCCCCCAACTCACGGCGACCCCATGCACAATGGGATTCAACTATTGTGTTCCACAGGGTTTTCACTGGTTGATTTTTGGCCTCTCTTCCTACCGCATCTTAGTCTGGAAATTCCACTGAAACCTGTTCAGCGTCTTAGCAACAGACAAGCCTCCACTGACAGATGAATGGTGGCTGCACATGAGGCACATTGGCTGGGAATCCAACCTAGGTCTCCCTCGTGGAAGGTGAGAATTCTACCACTGAACCGTCACTGCCCCCATAACCAAAAACCTAAACCTTTTCTGTCCAGGTATTATTATTCTTATCATACAGACAAGGAACCTGAGGCTCAGAAAGTTGAATTAACCCACACTGAAACACAAATAGAGAAAGCAGTGCACTCTATATGTTCTCATTTCTCATTCCATAGATGAGAAAACCAAGGCCCAGAGCAGGTAAGTAAGGATTGGAGGAGGTAGTAACAGACTTCAAGTCAGACAGTTTCAAGTCCTGCCTTTCCTCCTTGCTGACAGTGTGAACTCTGACAAAGACAATCAACCTCCCTACACCTTAGTCGATTCTAAACAGTATATTTTTAATTGGCTTGTTTAGTGTTTTCTAAAATAGATCCCTTTGGAACACTTGTTCCATCAGATGTTCGAAAGTGTTAAATTAAAAAAAAAGTTTCAGTGGTCCAATAAGTCTTGTTTTAAGCACTGGTTTTAAAACAAAGTTAAGCAAGTTCCTATACTGCAAGGTTCTCAGAGCCTCTAAAATATTAATTGGATGCAAACCTCCAAGGAAGGAGAGAAAGCAGACAGGAAGAATCAATGTTTCATAGAAAATGATTTGGAAAATCTAGTTCTTTGTGTCTTATTCCATTGTATTGTATCTTAATGTTTCTAAAATTCTTTTTTATCACTTAATCATCTTCCTTGACAGGAGCCTTCCTAATTTATTGACAATTTTATTATAGTAATTTGTTATTTTGTTGTTTTTAGACTTCAGTATATTATTTTGTTCTTTTTCAATTATTATTTATTTAATAATTATATACTTTTTCATTTCTTTAAAACTATTAACATATAATTTTTAATATTTCTTCTTTTTATTTCTATACTTATAAATTTTTCTTATAATTAATGTAGTATATTGTGAAAAAAACAATAGGCAAACGATATAGGCCTAATGGAGACCCTGGGTGGTACAAACAGTAAACATGTTTGGCTGATAAGCAAAATGTTGGAGGTTTGAGTTCACCCAGAAGTACCTCAGAATTAAGTTTAGAAATCTACTTCTGAAAAATCAGCCATTAAAAACTCTATGGAGCATAGTTCTATCCTGATATACACGGGGTATCCATGAGTCAGAACTGACTCAACGGCAACAATGTTGTTGGTTTTTTAAATTGGCTTAATAAGGACAGCTGTAAGAATCCCTTGACATAAGCATTTATTTTCCATATATTTACAATACTGACACCAAGTTAGGTGTGGGATTAAGGAGATTGCCTCTCTACTTGGATAAATCTGAGGTTTCCTGTCAAAGATCCTTCCCTGCCTATTAGCTCCTTTGAAAAGTATACCAGGTGAACCGATGGAAATATCACAAAACATTCAGTTCCCTGAGCCTTGCCTAGTACTCTGTTCAACTGTTGTATTAGGCATAGAATGTATAATATTAATAGTCTGAATGTTGGTAAGACAATTAAAAAAAATCATAAGAGGCAGATCCAACATGGCAGTATAGACAGAAGCACCACACCGTCCCTCTAGAGCAAAGACCCTAACAACTAAGTAGAACAGTTACAATCGTCAATCGTGGAACCCTAAGAGGTAAATGAGGGAATAAAGAACTCAACCAAGCACCAAATGGAGTTGGAGGCTGACAGAGAACAGAGAATGAAGAGAGCTGCAGAGAGGAGGTTCCTGCCAGCTGGCATAGCACGACCATCTTGGACCCCTCAGCCACCAAGAACAGTGGGCAGGGAGTACAGGAAGGCAACTTCACAGAGCTCCTAGCAGGAGACAGAGCACCTGGTAACCAGGGATACACACTTTCCCACTCCCCATCCTTCTTCCCTCTGCGCAGACTCTGTGGCTTTCCGGCAGGCTGGGGGTTGCTCAACTGGAGAGATGTCAGCTCCCTGTTGCTTGGATTCGCCCTGCCTTCACCAGCTTCTTCCTTCAGTGCCATTTTGTTGTTGTTGTTTGGCTTCTTTTTGTTTTGTCTCTCTCTCACCTCCTTACTTTCCTTTCTTCCATCCAGCTGGTGCCATGTGCCATCTCCGACACTTTTTGATGGGCTGTGCCACTCTGCTCTGCTGGGAAGCCACCTTCCTCGTCCGCACCACCAAGCCAGTGGGCTCCCTCCAGGCATTTGTTTTTCTTCTCATTTTCTTGACTATCTCTACCTTCCTTCCTTTCCTTTCTCCAGGTGCTGTCTCTGCTGCTTTTTGATGGGCTATGCCACACTACTTGGCTGGGGAACTGCTGGCACAGGGCTTCCCCAGTCCATGCCGCCACACTGGTGGGCAAACCTGGGGTATATTTTTTTTCTTTTTTCTCAGTTTCTTGACTCTCTCTACCTTCCTTCCTTTCCTTTCTCCAGATGCTGTCTCTGCCACATTTTGACAAGTTGTGCCACATTGCTAGGCTGGGGAGCCACCTCTCCAATCTGCACTGCCACACCAGTGGGCTTCCTTGGGGCATTTTTCTCTTCTTCTCAGCTTCTTGATTCTCTCTACTTTCCTTCCTTTCCTTTCTCCAGGTGCCATATCCACTGCTTTTTGATAGGCTGCGCCACACTGCTAGGCTGGGAAACTGCCAACACTAGGCTTTCCCAGTCCATGCCACCACACTGGTAGGCATCCTTGGGGCATTTTTTTCCTCTCGGTTTCTTGTCTGTCTCTCCCTTCCTTCCTTTCCTTTCTCCCTACCACATGGATGTGTGTGCCTTCTCCACAGCTTTCTGACAGGCTGTGCCACACTGTTTGGCTGGGGAGCCACAGGACCACGGCTTCACCAGTCTGTGTTGCCACACCAGTGGGTGCCCTTAGGACACTTTTTTTTTCTTGGTTTCTTTTCTTTTTCTACCTTCCTTCCTTTCCTTTATTCTGACCACCTGGCTATGTGCGTGGTCTCCACCACTTTTTGATGGGCTGTGACACAACGCTTGGCTAGGGAGCCACCAGCATACAGCTTCCCAGGTTGATGTCACCATGCTGGTGGGCTCCCTCAGGGAAAGTTTTTCCTTTTTTTTTCCTTTCATTTTATTCTTTTTATTTTTTAGTTTTTGGCCTCTGTTTCTCTCTCTGCCCTCTCTTCTTACCCACACCCAATCAGTTACATACATCACATCCTCCCCCTTCCCTCCTGCCTAACTACACCATTCACTGAGCAGGTGAGGATCAATGGACCCCCGCCCTGCACTGCCCCACAGCCCCACCCTGTCATCCCCAGTATGTGCCACTAATGACCCATCCCAGGCCTTCCCCCTTTGCTAGAACTGCCCTGCTGCACCATAGTTGAGTGACCAGCCCTGCCCACCTAGACAAGGTGGTGAGCAGTACCTTGCTCACAGATGAGTAAACAACAAAGAACTGTCAGTCTGCCTGCCCATACATAACCAATAAAAAAAAGAAGGATGAAACAAGCAAATCTACAGTCAATAAATGAAGAAAATAATTCCTGAATATCCTGAAGACAGCTGACAATACCAAAACATATAAAAAAAAATAGGATGGTTCCAGAAAACATCCAAAATAAAACACCAGATAACCTTCCAGTAGAAGAAAAAGTACTGGAACTACCTGACAGGGAATTCAAATCTCTAATATTCAAAGCTATCCAAAAGATGAATGAAAACACAGACAAAAATAAGGAAAAAATGGACAAAATCATGGCAAATACAGACAAAACAATGGAAAAGACAGACAAAACAATGGAAGAATGCAAGAAAATAATACAGGAACAAAATGTCAAAATAAACAAACATCTAGAAGTCATACAAAAATAACAATTAGAAATGAAAAAGATAAACAACAAGATTTCAGAAATGAAAAGTGTCATAGAAGGTTTTAGGAGCAAATTTGAAACAATGGAAGATGGGATCAGTGAAATTGAAGACAAATCCTAGGAAACCACTTTGACGAAAAATCAGAAAAAAGAACAAAGAAAAATGAAGAAACCCTGAGAATGATGTGGGCTACAATTAAAACCAAAAATTTGCTTGTGATCAGAGTTCCAGAACAGGGGGAGAAAACGGAAAACACAGAGAGGATCATTGAAGATTTACTGACAGAAAACATCCCTAATATCACAAAAGATGAAAAACTAACCATCCAAGAAGCTCAACGAAACCAATATAGGATAGATGGCAAAAGAAAAACATCAAGACATACCATAATCGCCCTCACTAAAACCAAAGACAAAGAAAGAATCCTTAGAGCAGCTTGAGAAAAATGGAAAGTCACATACAGAGAGGAAACAATAAGACTAAACTCTGATTACTTGGCAGAAACCATGTAGGCTAGAAGGCAATGGGATGACACACATAAAATCTTGAAAGAAAAAAGATGCCAACCAAGAGTAATATATCCTGCAAAACTGTCACTCAAATATGATGGCAAAATTAGTACATTTCCAGATAAACAGAATCAATATGCTGTCTCAAAGACACACACTTAGAAACAAAGAAATAAATATATTAAAAATCAAAGGATGGAAAAAATATATCAAGGAAACACCAACCAAAAAAGAGCAGGAGTGGTAATACTAGTCTCAGATAAAATAGCCTTTAAAACAAAATCCACCATAAAAGACAAAGAAGGACATTATGTAATGATTAAAGGGGTAATCCACCACGAAGACGTAACCATAATAAATATCTATGCACCCAATGACAGGGTTCCAAAATATGTAAAAAAACACTAACAGCACTTAAAAGAGAAATTGATATTTCCACAATAATAGTAGGAGACTTCAACACACCACTCTCGATAAAGGACAGAACATCTAGAAAGAAACTCAACAAAGATACAGCAGATCTAGAGGACAACTTGACCTCATATACATATATAGGACACTCCATCCAATAGCAGCAAAGTATACATTCTTTTCCAACGCACATGGAACTTTGTCCAGAATAGACCACATCTTAAGGCCAGAAAGCAACCCTCAACAAAATCTAAAACACTGAGATAATACAAAATATCTGCTCTGATCACAACACATAAAAGTAGAAATTAATAACAGGAAAAGCGAGGAAAAAAAATCAAATACATGGAAACTGAATAACGCCCTGCTTAAAAACCACTGAGTAATAGAAGAAATCAAAGATGGAATAAAAAAAATTCCTAGAATCAAATGAGAATGAAAACACAGTGTAGCAAAACTATTGGGACACAGCAAAAGCAAAGCTCAGAGGTCAAGTTACAGCAATACATGCACACATCAAAAAAGAAGAAAGGGACATAATCAAAAACTAGCTACACAGCTCAAACAGATAGAAAGAGAATAGCAAAAGAAGCCCACAGCCACCAGAATAAAGGAAATAATAAAGATCAGAGCAGAAATAAATGAAACAGAGAATAGAAAAACAACAAAAAGAATCAGCAAAACCAAAAGTTGGTTCTTTGAAAGGATTAACAAAATCGACAAACCATTGGCCAAACTGACAAAAGAAAAACAGGAGAGGATGCAAATAACCCAAATAAGAAATGAAATGGGGGAAATTACAAAAGACTCAACTGAAACAAAAAGGATTATAAGAGAGTATTACATGAAACTATACTCCAACAAATTTGAAAACCTAGGGGAAATGGACAAATTTCTAGAAACACACTTCCTACCAAAACTAACACAAACTGAAGTTGAAAATCTGAATGGACCTATAACAAGAGATTGAAAAGGTAATAAAAAACCTCTCAAAAAAAAAGACCTGTCCCAGATGGCTTCACTGGAGAATTCTACTAAACATTCAGAGACAAGCATATACCAGTACTACTCAAATTATTTCAGAACATATAAAAGGACAGTATACTTCCAAATTCATTCTATGAAGCCAGCATAACCCTGATGCCAAAACCAGTCAAAGACACCACAAAAAAAAAAAAGAAAATTACGGACCAATATCTCTCATGAATATACATGTAAAAATACTCAGCAAAATTTTAGCCAATAGAATTCAGCATCATATCAAAAAAATAAAACACTACAACCAAGTGGGATTTATACCAGATATGCAAGAATGGTTTAACATTAGAAAATCAATCTATGTAATCCACCACATAAGTAAAATAAAAGAATCACTTTATCATCTCAATCCATGCAGAGAGGGCATTTGATAAAGTCCAATGCTCATTCCTGATAAAAACTCTCAATAAAATAGGTATTTAAGGGAAATTCCTCAACATAATAAAGGCCGTGTACACAAAACCAATAGCCAACATCATTCTTAATGGAGACAGCTTAAAACATTCCCCTTGAGAACAGGAACAAGACAAGGTTGCCGTTTATCACCACTCCTATTTAACACTGTGCTAGAAAACCTAGCTAGAGCAATAAGGCAAGAAAAGAAATAAAGGGCATCCAAATTGGTAAGCAAAAAGTAAAACTGTCCCTATTTGTGGATGGTATGATACTATATATAGAAAACCCAAAAGACTCCACCAGAAAATTTCTGGAACTAATAGAAAGATTCAGTAGAGTAGCAGGATACAAGATAAACATACAAAAATCAGTTGGATCCCTATATACCGGTAAAGAGAACTGTGAAAAGGAAATCAGGAAAACAATATCATTTATAATAGCCCCTAAAAAATAAAATAACTAGGAATAAATCTAACCAGGGATGTAAAAGATCTATACAAAGAAAACTACAAAACACTACTGAGAGAAACCAAAAGAGACCTACATAAATGGAAAAATATATGTGCTCATGGATAGGTAGACTCAACATTGTGAAAATGTTAATTCTACCCAAAGCAATCTACAAATACAATGCAATCCCGATCCAATACCAACAAAATTCTTTAAAGAGATGGAAAAAAATATCTTTAACTGTATATGGGAAGGGAAAAGGCACTGGATAAGTAAAGCACTACTGAAGAAGAATGGTAAAGTAGGAGGACTTGCACTGCCTGACCTCAAAACCTACTATACAGCTATGGTAGTAAAAACAGCCTGGTACTGGCACAATGACAGATACATTGACCAATGGAACAGAATTGAGAACCCATATGTAAATCCATCCACCTATGGTTACTTGATCTTCGACAAGGGCCCAAATTCCATCAAATGGGTAAAACACAATCTTTTTAACAAACGATGCTGGCAAAACTGGATGTCCATTTGCAAAAAAAATGAAACAGGACCCATACCTCACACCACACACAAAAACTAATTCAAAATGGATCAAAGGTCTAAATATAAAACCAAAAACAATAAAGATTATAGAAGAAAAAATAGGGTCAATGCTAGATGCCCTAATACACAGCATAAATAGGATACAAAACATAACTAACAATACACAAACACCAGAGGATAAACTAGATTATTGTGATCTTCCAGAAATTAAACACACTCATCAAAAGACTTCACCAAAAGAGTAAGAAGGGAAACTATAAACTGGAAAAAATTTTTGGCTATGACAGGAAAATCCAACACTTCTACAACCAAAAGACGAATGATCCAATTAAAAAATGGGCAAAGGATATGAACAGACTTCACCAAAAAAGACATTCAGATGGCTAGCAGACACATGTGGAAATGCTCATGATCACTAGCCATTAGAGAAATTCAAATCAAAACCACAATGAGACACCGTCTCACCCTGGCATTACTAGCAAGAATCAAAAAAACAGAAAATAACAAATGTTTGAGAGGCTGCGGAAAGATTGGAACTCTTATGCACTGCTGGTGGGAATGCAAAATGGTACAATCATTTTGGAAAATGATATGGTGTTTCCTTAAAAAGCTAGAAATAGAAATACCATATGATTTAGCAATACCACTCCTAGGAATATATCCTAGAGAAATAACAGCCATCACATGAATAGACATATGCACATCCATGTTCACTGCAGATTATTCACAACAGCAAAAAGATGGAAAACAAAATCTAAGTACCCATCAATAGATGAATGGATAAAAATACTATGGTACATACACATAATGGAATACTACACAATGATAAAGAACAATGATGACTCCTGGAAGCATCTCACAACATGGATGAACCTGGAGAGCGTTATGCTGAGTGAAGTAAGTCAATCACAAAAGGACAAATATTGTATGAAACCACTATTATAAAAACTCATGCAAAGGTTTTCACACAGAAAGAAACCATTTTTGATGGTTAAGAAGGAGGGTAGAGGTAAGGAGGGAAAAACTCTAAGTAGTCAATAGATAAGTTGTAAGTACGGTGAAGGGAAGACAGTACACAATAATGGGGAAGCCAGCACAACTTGACCAAGGCAAGTTCATGGAAGTTCCATAGATACTTACAAACTCCCTGAGGGCCCGAATTACTGGGCTGAGGGTGGGGGATCATGGTCCTGGGGATCATCTAGCTCAATTGGCATAACATAATTTATAAAGAAAATGTTCTATGTTCTCCTTTGGTGAGTAACGTCTGGGATCTTAAAAGCTTGCGAGCGGCCATCTAAGATATTCTGCTAGTCTCACCCCATCTGGAACAAAAGAGAATGAAGAAAACCAAAAATACAAGGGAAAGATTAGTCCAAAGGATTAATGGACCACAAGTACCACAGCTTCCACCAGACTGAGTCCAGCACAAATAGATGGTGCCCAGCGACTACTACTGACTGCTCTGACAGGCATCACAATAGAGGGTTCTGGTCAGAGCTGGAGAAAAATGTAGAACAAAATTCTAACTCACAAAAAATAAGTAAATAAATAACAAGACCAGACTTACTGGTCTGACAGAGACTGGAGAAACCCTGAGAGTATGGACCCCAAACTCCCTTTTAACTCAGTAATGAAGTCCGTACTGAGGTTCACCCTTGAACCAAAGATTAGACAGGCCCATAAAATAAAATGAGACTAAATGGGCACACCAGTCCAAGGGCAAGGATGAGGAGACAGGAGGGGACAAGAAATCTGGTAACAGGGAACCCAGGGTTAAGAAGGGGAGAGTGTTGACATGTCGTGGGAGTGGGAACCAATGCCACGAAACAATATACGTATTAAATTTTTAATGAAAAACTAACTTGCTCTGTAAATCCTCATCTAAAATACAGTTTAAAAAAAAAAAACCCCATTGTCATTGAGTAATAACCTTTTGGACAGAGTAGAACTGCTCCATAGGGTTTCCAGTGAGCAGCTGGTGGATTCGAACTGCCGAACCTTTTAGTTAGCAGCCCGGCTCTTAACCATTGTGTCACTAGGGTTCCGGTAAGGTGATTGGTACATTCAAATACGTACTTATCTCATTTGATTTTACTCATGTTCTAATTTTCCACAGCACCTCTCCTACTGCCTCGAAAGTGTTTGCTTCTTCCTGTTATCCCTCTTCCTCCCTCTCTCCCTTTCTGTTCTTCTTCCTCTCTTCCATCTCCTTTTCTCCTTTCGTTTATCATTGTGCAGGGTGTGGGGGATACACAGACAAATAATGATAATGCTTAAACTACGACTGCTATTATTATGGTGCTGCTATTCAGAGGTAGACTTACCACCTTCTATGAGGGAAACCTGGGTTCCATTTCTAGCAAATGTACCTCATGTGCAGCCACCACCCTTCTGTAAGTGGAGGCTTGTGAGTTTTATGAGGCTGAACAGGTTTTAGTGGAGCTTCTAAGGCAGACTAGGAAGAAAGTCCTGGCAGATTTACTTCCAAAAATTAGCCAGTGAAAACCTATGGGTCACAATGGCCACGATCCGCAACTGATCATGAAGATGGCACAGGGCCAAGTAACGTTTTGTTCCTGTGTACATGGGGTCACCAAAAGTCAGAAGTAAACTCGTTAGCAGCTAGCAGCAACATTATTATAAAATTACAGGAAGTTATGAAAACATTAGGTGAGGGTAAGGATTGGAGAAATACGATTCTAAGCAAAGTCGCATTCTTGAGATTTAATATACTTGTTTTCATGAGAGTGCTATTAGGCAATACTTGGATGGATGGCTACCCTATTCTCTATGAAACATTGATTCTTCCTGTCTGCTTTCTCCTCCCTTGGAGATTTGGATGCAATTAGCATTTTAGAGGTTCTGAGAATCTTGCAGTATAGGAACTTGCTTCACTTTGCTTTAAACCATTATTTCTAAGGCTTACTGGATCACCAAAACTCCAGTGGGTTCCTCTAAGAAGCAAAGTTCCCAAACCAGCAGGGGCCTTCCGTAATGAACCAGGGGAAGGACGACCTGACTTACAATATCTGGCTTCCCAGGCAGAACCAACTGGTCGGTGGGCTTGACTATGTCAAGCAGCCGATTGATCTGAAGTTCAGATTTCTCAAATCTCTTATGAAGAGCATGGCCAGGACATGATACAGTGCTGAAGCAGAAAGAAGACTTGCTGATAAGAAACAAATGATTCTGTCATTAGCACTGATCGCTAATTGATTAAAAAGAGAGCAAGTGTGAACCTACACCATCAGTTCAGACGAGAGGCAGCCTGACTAATGGTTGTAAAATGTCTGCTTTAATCCTGTTCTACAAGGTGTTTCCCAGGAAGGAACGTTCTGGCCAGGAGACATGGACCCTTTAGCATAAGAGCAGATTCATGCAAGAAATATTGACATGAGAAATACAGCACAGTATTTCTCACAAACATAGGGAGGGCTAGCCATTCTTCATTGTGCAATTATATTGATTAATAAGTCCACATCAAGCAATTTACCTAATTAACTATTTCTGAAAAGTTTATTATGGCTATGAACAATAGTAAAAAAAAATTCCCTATTTTTCTTTTTTTGTGGTAAATGTATATGCAACAAAATATTTGACAGTTCAACAATCTTTACATGGAAGGTTCAGTAACATTAATTATGCTCCACATGTTTTTTACCCATCACTCTTATCCGGTCCCAAATTTTAGCATCACCCTTGACTGAAGCTCAGTGTCCCCAGAGCATTGAACCCTCCTCCCCCCCCCCCCCCCCCTTAATATATTTTTCAAGCTGAGGAATCTTTTTGGACAATGCCATACAGAGCTGAAGCTTTGGTTTCTTCAGGTACAGTGGGCTCAGAAATGGGTCAAAACTTTCAAGGCAGAAAGTAGCATCTCCTGTATCATCTCGGTCTAAGTGGGGAGCAACAAACAAACTCACCAAACAATTGTAGCATGAGGAAAATGTGCAAGATAATATTTTCTTTGTTTCTTCAGGTGACTAAAAGGACGTAGCTTCTTACTCATGTCCTGGAACCCAGTGTACTTAGTTGTGAAAGTCCAAATAAGAAAGAAGAGATTCCACAAGCTTTTATGAGAGAATAGTATTCTTAAACATGGAGATAAGAGAGTAACCTAAATGCCTATCAGTAAAGGAATGGGTAAACAAGTTAAACAGTAAAGACAAAGTGGACAGCTAAAAAAGAATGAGATATTTCTGTTTTTACTAATAAGGAAAGGTGTTTAATACAATTATAAGAAAAAAGATACAACATAATTTTATTTTATAGAAGAAAAATGGCATGGGTATATGTGTCTATAAGTACAGAGGGATTGTAAATAAATAGGAACAAGTTAGGAACACCAAAACTATTGGTGGTTGAAGTGGAGGGTAGGAGTGGTGGTAGTGGGCAGAGAATTGCAGTTTATAGTGTCTGTTTGTGTGTATGTGTATGTGTGTGTGCGTGTGTTTGTGTTTACAAAAAATCTTTATGGTTAATCATCCTTTGGTTAACTGTGTAATTGAATAATATTAAGTATTTTGATCCAAACTCATAAGTTAAAATTAACCACGATAACCTTAAAACTTATTTTTGATTTAAGGGAAAATATTATCACTTTCCTGGCAAAGAGTATAAATATGAGACCTAGAAAGGTTTTGAATTAATTCTGATGACAGCATAGGATTTCTTCCGGCTATTGCTCTTGTTAAATACAGTTTAAGTTCTCCTCTATAACAAAATGTTCTTAAAATATTTTCAATTTTAAATCAATCTGGACATTACAGATGAGAAGTCAATTTAGAAATGGAGTCTAAATTCATTTCTTTTTAGATTGAAGGCAAATAGAGTCCCAGATAATATGTGTTCATCAGGTACCACTGAGATAATAGTATTATATCCTTGTCTGTCTTGTTTATCTGTGCAGAATCTGACCCTAGATACTATTTCTCACAATGTAGAACTTCTAACAATATCTGAAAGAAATCACTACGTGCTAATGATTTGCTTCCTAATCCCGAAAAAGTGTACATTATCTAATCATGCTTCACTCCAGATACTACTACAATTTAACCATTGGACTCCATCCTCTAACTCTTAATTGTCTTCTTCCTTCATCCTTCAGGTAATGTGTCTGCTATTAGCCCTGGTATATATAAAAAGAGTAAACTGTAGAGTCCCTGGGTGGTGTAAAGGGTTAATGTTCTTGGGTGCTATCCAAAAGGTTGGAGGTTCGAGTCTGCTCAGAGGTATTTCAAAAGAAAGGCCTGGTGATCTGCTTCCAAAATATCAGCCATTGAAAACCTATGGATCACACTTCTACTCTGACACACATAGGGTCACCATGAGTCAAGACAGACTCAATTGCAACTGTTTTTGTTGTTGTAGTAGTAAACTGTATTACATTGGATTCTCAAGACAGAGTGGAATAGAGGATACGCATGTGGTGGTTTTGTACTGGGTCAGCCTAGCAGAGCTGGAACTATGATTCCCAGAATTGCTTTCCTGTTATGGTTTGAGTTAGGGTTGGCCACAAGAGTAATTGGGACGGCTAAGCAAAACAGCCATTATGCTCAGAAAGTTATTGTAGGGCTCCAGGAGCTCATGGACACTGTCACTGACCTGCTAGCTCCCCTTGTTGACGTGAGGCAGCGGCTAAGCCCCATCTCCTCCAGCTCCTACTGTATCTCTTCTTTTCTTCTCTTTGAGTCTTAGGCAAGTGTGTGAACCCAGGGGTGCTCGTTCCTTCTTCAGATACCCCACTGTCAAAGTGGCAGGGACGAGATACAGAAACAGGATCAATTTGTCCTCAAGGGTCCAATTTGTCCTTTTGGATTTTGATTTGTCCTTGCTCTCCCCCACTTTATGTCTAACTTTTGTTCCCAACTTCCAGCCCTGATGATCCATGGTGACATCAGGCCACCACCAGATCCAAAGACATCAGCCTTCCAGAGGCTTACCAGACCCCGCAATTACATAAAGTCCAACCCCTACAATGGAGTCCCTGAGTAGTGCGAATGGCTAATGCACTTGGCTGCTAACCAAAAGGTCTGAGGTTCGAGTCCACCCAGAGTCACCTTGGAAAAAGACCTGGTCATCCACTTCCCAAAAATCAGTCACTGAAAATCCTATGGAACACAGATCTATTCTGACACATGGGGTGGCCATGAGTCAAAACTGACTCAATGGCAAGTGGTTAGTAAACTCCTACCATAATTTCTGTGTCACTCATGGTGGTTCTACTTCACTGATTAAACCTTACATCATGCAATGGCAGAAACATGTCTCCACTATTTAGCATATCAGGAGAGGCCAAGGGGCAGAACAGGAACCTCTGGAGCACTACTCACTCTCTTCTTTCTTGAACTTATCCACACCTTGTGTAGGAGCATTAGACTCCACTGGTGGAGGACGCAGAGAAACTCCTTGCTGCAAATAATGCATAACACTTATGACCAGGCTTCGGAATCCAAGCAAAATTGTCTTAAGCACATCCTTATGGGAAACAAAAGTTTTTGGTCCCCTGCCCTCCCACCCACACAGCATCTTTCCTTTGGATGGGAACACATTTGAAAAACTGAAGTTTATATAATATTCCGCTCGTGCTACCAAAGTTCTGTTTACCTGAAATGTTTCTATCATTCCCAAACTTTTTGGTTTCCATTGATTTGTGAGGAACAGATTGCACTTTCCTGAACTGAAATCTAATGAATGCCACAAAGTGAAAATAAACCAACCAGAGACACTTGAAAAAAGAAAGAAAAAAAAAAAACTCACTTCAAGAACACTAAGCTTTTTTTTTTCCTTCCCCCTCACTTGCAGCCAACAACGCTCCCCACACATTCTGATCGCTCCCCACACCGTGTCTGCAGTGGTGACAACTGATTCATGTGTTCATTTGCATATCCCCCGGTGCCAGCAGCAGAATCCGGAGCAGGCCTCCTGCGCTGGCAGCCGACACAACACTGGCAAATCAGTGGAGCTGTCAGAAACAGCTGTCCATTAACAGAGTTTGTGGAAACAACCAGGAGCTGTTTGAAAATGCTAGGTGGTAGAATTTAATTGGAGTAGCAACTGTTCAAAATTAAGATTAAAAGGACCAGTCAGTCAATGCGGATTTCCTGACACCTTAAAAATCACGTTTCAGGTTTGATTAATGCTGTATCGTTTTTACCTTTCTTCTCTCCTTTGCCAGTGGGGCCCTTTGCTGGCAGTTGATTTGGGGAATGTATCTAGCAGGAGGGCTCCAGAGGTCGGATAGTTCCAAAGGTCAGATTGCTTGTTCCCTATGCTGAGACCCTTGTTGCTGTCAGGAGACAGGATTTTAATGGGAATCGCATGCATCTAGATTGGAGAGGGGCCTAGTGGTAGGTGAAGAAGCAAGGTTGGCAGTTTGGGAGACAGGCTTCTATTTATCAACACTCTAGGTATGGCTCAGGTTTCTGGGTGGGGCATACAGTTTGCTCTTGACTCACACCCTTAAAGGCTGGTGGTTTGAACCCACCCAGCAGCACTGGGACAGCAACTGGTTTTTTTTGGGGTGAGTGTTGAGCTCCTCTAGGGGCAGCCCCACCCTGTCTCTAGCCCCTCTCCCCAGGGCATAAGAATTTACAGGACATATTTGATTCAGGGCACTGAGTGAGGGAAAGGGAATCTGGCCTCTATACCCCATTTAATCTTTGGCTCCTCTCTTGCCAAAAAGGGTATTGGCTGTTGTCAACATTGAAGTGGCGGTGGGAGTTTTATATGAAAATTAGTAATAGTTCCCTAAAAGCACTGTTTTGTCTCCTGAAAAATCTCAATTTTAACTTTGCATAAGATGACAAATTAACGCTAGCATACCAGAAATAGCTACTTATAATTTGGAACAGAATCCCTAACCCCAAACTCCAATTTTGAACTATTTTGAATTCATGATTGAACTTGAAGTGCTCAAGTCAACATTCTCAGTTCTTCACTTTTGATTCCTATTGTAGTTTTGCCTAAACTCTGAAAACATTTGAACAGGCCTGCGGTATGATGGATAGCTTTTATATGGCTTTTCTCACCATGGTCTTGTAATTCCCAAATGACTAGGTGGACCATGCAAATGAAGTGCTTGTAGCCCGCCAAGGAGATTGGGTAACTTGCTAATAATGCAAATAAGTGTGTGCCGCTCTTGTGGGAGTGAGACCATGCAAATAAGGTGTATGGAACACTAATGAGGGGATTGGTCAGTTTTGCCATCCCACTAGGCTTAAAATGAACCATTCCAAGGGGCAGACAGGGGGACACCTCACTATCACTAAGAACAAAGAGCTAGGAGTCAAGCATGTCTTTTGGACCCAGGATTCCTGTGCTGAGAACCTCCTAGACCCAGGAGCCAGAGAGAGAGAGAGAGAGAGAGAGAGAGAGAGAGCTGTAACATTGGAGATGGTGAGAAGCAGTGGCAGAGAAACAGTGGCAGCAGAGTGAGCAGAACCAGGAGATAGCACAGTGGGCTTCCCGATCCACAGAGCACGAAAACTGGGTGCTTTTGGGAAGGAGACTTCCTGGCAGAGAAGGGTGCCTCTTGGCACTTACTAGTGGAGCTAAAGAGCTTTGTAACACTTGCCCAACTAGGGCAGAGGCCTGCCGAGGGGCCAAAAGGTCAAGGGCCAGAGAGAGGCCTGCCTGCGGGCATGGCTGAGAAAAGGCTATCCTGATCGAAGAACTGCATCCTGAGTTGTTTCTGATCCTGAATTGTAACCTGTTACTTCCCTAATAAACCCCATAAGTTTGAGTATGATCTGTGAGTTCTGTATGGCCACTGTAATGAATTATCGAACCAGCAGAGAAGTAGCGAGTACCATGGGAGGGACAGCTGGTGTCAGAATTGATAAAAAGTTTGGAGGGTGGAGATATGTCTGTCCTTCACCTCACAGGAATCAGCTTTGGACTGATGATGCTGATGGTGATTCTCTCTCCTTGTGAAGTTAGAGGAGGTCACGCTATTCCTACAAGGCCATTTAATCATTTGAGGTTTTTTTTATTAAATAGACTGAATATCACCTTACTTCTTACAGACACCCATTTAAAATCAATTAGAAAGAAATCATATTGAAATTTTGGAAACCCTGCTGGCGTAGTGGTTAAGAGTTCAGCTGCCAGCCAAAAAGTCAGGAGTTCGAATCCACCAGGCACTCCTTGGAAACCCTATGGGACAGTTCTACTCTGTCATATAGGGTTGCTATGAGTCGGAATCGACTTGATGGCAATGGGTTTGGTTTTTGGTTTTATGTTGACATTAATTGATAATGAAAGAAAATGTGCAGCATAGTTAGATATGAATTCTACTTATTTATTTATTGACCGACAGGCCTTTTTTAAAACATCAGAGCAGATGCCATCGAGTGAGGATAAGGAGTAAAAGGTTGCAGTTTAGGCTAGGTGGTGTGGTAGCCAGAAGAGGAAGTAACAGCTAGTGACGTATTAAACAGATTTCATTTTAGGATTTTCTGAACATTTGAATATGCTTCTCCACTGTATCTTTTGTTCTCAATTCAATATCAAAAAATATTTTCTATTTGTTGCTTTGAAATATGTAATTGGTTAGACAACAGATATAGGAAAAAAATCAACTGGCATTAAAACCAAACATTTCTAAATATCTGATGCAATGCTATGGAAATGTGGGGAAGGTGAGGGGAGATGGTGTTATCCTAAAGGAGAGAACACAAGAATGTTTGAAATGGCAACATATATACAGCATTTCATTCCTCCGAGGCTTTGTCCTTAAATGATGTTCTATCCCCCAACTTCTACCAAACTTATCAAGAGGCCCAGCTGACTGCAATTGATTGGTGGTGGCTTGAAGAAAAAATAAAAACTGTGAAGAGTAGAACTCAATGCATGATATTGAAGGCATTACTCCTACTAGCAGCCTAGCTCATTTAAAAAATGTTAGACATTGAAGAGGGCAGATATACTGGAGCCCCACGGTATGTGGGGTGCACATTGCCTATCCCCATGAAAAGCTCCAATTTGTGTTCACTGTAAAGATCTGTAAACACTGTCTTATGGCGGCAAGTTTTAAATTGTCACCAGCCTTTGAAGGAAATGTGATTGGGTCCTCTGTGTTACTCACATTGCTTGCATGAGCTGTAATAAGGAAAGGGGAGCTGCTGTTTGAGTAAAAATGTTCCTCAGCTTAAGGTCTCTCCAGGGGCAGATTATCTGATAAGCAAGGTAAGCACGGACTTACTTGTGCTTACTTACTAATCTGTAGTGAACAATTTCACATTTGTTCACCACATCAAAGATTCTGCTTCTAGGTATGGCTAGCATCTGTCTCTGTCCCAACCCCACAGCACATTCCTACAGAATCAAAGCCTCTTTTCAAATTTATAATCCCTGACAGGGGCAGATGACCCAGTAAGCAAGGTAAGCATAGGCTTACTTGTGCTTACTTACTAATCTGTAGTTTCACCATTATCTTTTAGGATCTTTGCTTCTGTTCTCTTCTTTCCTGGCCTCTTTAGCCATGTCTTTATGTCCCTTTATAACTCTGGCTTGAACATGACTTTTGGCTTGTGTGTGACTAGTCACCAGAAATCTATTTCCTTGTCTTCTTACACATGCAGAGCTATTAATTTCCCAGCATCCGGTGCAGTCCAGGGTGGCCTTAGGACTCATTCTCACAATGGAATCTGAGAGGAAAACAACCACTTCAAGGCCAAGGCTTTTAAGAACCAGATGTTCCTCCTATATGTTCTCTTTCTCTCTTTCCCTTACAACTAACTAGGTGTAGATGACGGCAAAGTCCTAGGGGATGGCAGAGCCACAAAGTATAAGGATCCTGGGTCTCTGAGTTCCTGCTTGAGGAAAGGCAGCCACTGACTGGGAGTAACTAGCTTAACTGTTATGTGAGGCATGAAATGTTTTCATCAGTTACTGCGTCCTGTCCAAAGTGAACTACTACACATGATCCTGAACTTCCTAGCTGATTTTTTCTTTCTGCCACCTGCTATTCATTCCCCTAGCCCATCTATTTCCTGCTCCCACCAATCTAATTGGCCAGCTTATAGTTTTGTTTCAAGCCTCACAAGTGACAGGTTTCTGACCAGCTAAAGCGTCAGCTGCAGTTGTTGGTGTACATCTGTTCCGTTCGGTTCTAGCCATTGTGGGCAGGTCACAGGCTGCTGGGCCTTACCTATGGGAGGATAACCTAAGGACCACGGGCAGGAGAATGGATCCTAGGTGGAGGTGAATCAGGAACAGTGGGAAACACTGTATGTCCACCGCTGTTACCAGCTTCCTGCTGAAATCAATCTTTCCAACGTAGCTCTAAGGTGGAAGAAGCCAATGTTATCACTGCAAGCTCCTCCTAGTGTTTCTTCCCTTCCAAGTTGCACTCTGAGCTAAAAATGCACGGGCCCAAATTGTGACTGGATCGCTACTGCCATCATCTCAATCCCTTTCCCTTCCTAATATCAACTCTCCTTTCCTCCTCCAAATGAGGATACTCTTTTGCTTACTCATGTATGTGCACACAGGGGAGTCCCTGGGTGGTGCAGTTAATGTGCTTGAGTACTAACTGAAAGGTTGAAGGTTCCAGTACACCCAGAGGTGCCTTGGAAGAAAGGCCTGGCAATCTACATCCAAAAAATCAGCCATTGAAAACCCTACAAACACAGTTCTATTCTGACACACACAGGTCACCATGAGTCAGCGTCAACTCCACAGCAACTGTTACCTTTTTTTTTCTTTTGCCACACACAGGAATGGTATATGATCTCCATTCTTCAGCAGTGCCCAGTGAGGGAGGAGCATCAGGAAACAAGCACTGTCCTGGGTACTGGAGGTAGAGAGATGGGTGACATAAAATATGGTTTCTGTTCATAAATTTTTTGGGTAAGACAGGCATCCACAGTGCTTGTTCTATCTTCAATCCGTACACAACGCTGTGGAATCACACGGGGAAGGCCACACATTCCAACAGAGCTATACCTGGTCAGAATCAGTCATTAGCACAACATGTGATTCTGGTTCATTCTACTTCACAGCTTAAAGGATAGAGGGATACAAGGTGATGAAGATGTCATTAAAACACTTAGCTTGTGGGTATGAGGGAAAATCAGACATATTACGTCTTCATCAAAGTTCCTCCAAGAGATGGCATGAATACTGGATTTCACCCAACGTGAGAATATCCTTACAATGGATAACTGATTTTCTTCAATAAATAATCTCTTATATTAGAGCCCTTGAATTCTTAATATAATTTGCAAATCTATTTTTATTTACTTTTAAAATGGATACAGTTTTAAGACATTTTCAAGTGGATCACCATGGAATGTGATGGGACCTTTCTCTGACATGAACAGATTGGAACCCACAGATCAAGGAATCCCAAATGATCCCTACCCCTGAGCTTATTTAAGCAACCCAGTAGCACACTGGCTCAGGCCCTGCTGTAAGCGTTTTGGTTTGGTATTAGCAGCAGCCAGTATTATGGCCTTCTTATAACACTTCCTTACTCCACATGTCAGTAATTGTCTGGGATTGCTTTATATCATCGCTCATTAGTTCACAGATTCCAGGATACTGCAGGTAAAATCACCTATCTTGAAAGTCAACCACATCAAGTATAAAGCTGGGATACTGCATTTACCTAGAGGATGAGAAATTTATCCAGCTTGCCTACAGTACGTAGTACACTTGCTAAAGAAAGGTAGGAATCAGGATAGCTTGGGTAGGTTTAATTACTTGGATTTTGGAGTCCAAGTGTCTCTGTGCTTATTAAGAATGTTCTTTCCACAACTAGAATACAAAGTGAGCTGAGAAATGTCTCTACTTAGCAGTATAGGCAAGTGAAGCCAACAGTACCCTCAAGTCTGTGATGATCATGGCTGTGTCACCGGACAATGGAACACTACGAGAGGGATCATGTTGTGAAACAACAATGACAAAAAAAAGAAGGAACTTTTTAGAAGTATTTATTGTTTAATAGAATTTAAACACCTGAAGATTATCTGTATAGAAGTACGGCATGATTCTTCCAAGTATAGTTAATTGATTTGTTTCTGTTGGGCAGGTGTTTTTTCTTAGATACATATTGGATAAATCTTCTGTGTGTGCATCCATGTTACCTCCCCATTAATTTTGTACTTTAGCACTTGAACTATTCTTCAATATTACCATATTTAGACATATAATGGAACTTTGAAAAATGTGAAGGCCACAGAAAAGAATGATCCTATTAATACAGGGCATCTAGGCAATAAGAGAATCAGTAGAACATGATGGGACTTATTGTTTTAAACACATGCTCTGCTAAGCTCTCTTGTTTAATTGACTATGTTTTGCATAATCTTTGTAATAATACTTTTAACTCTAAAAAATTACAAAAATAAAAAAGAGAAGGAAATTACAAGGAGTAATATAGTGCAATTTTTGAGAGTTCTGGCTCAGGAATCAGAGCAGTAAGACCATAATTGTGACTTGGACAACATTATGAACCTCCCGTCTGAGCTTCAGTTTACGCCTGTGTAAAATATGAACCCTGTGTTTTGTTGGGAGGAATAAATAAGTTAGCCCATGCAAAGTGCTGCAGATGGCACCTGGCACATAACGGTGGTCAACACATCTTAGCTGAAATGCTAATGAACATCACTGTTGTTATTAACATCACGATCTTCCACAACCCTCGCTCTAACAGACACTGCGGTTTATTTCTTTCATTTATTTTATGCTTAAGGCGTCCTGGTGGTGCAATGGTTAAACACTTAGCTGCTAACCGAAAGGTCGGCAGTTCGAACCCACCGATGGCTCATTGGAGAAAAGAATTTTCCACCTGCTCCCGCAAAGACTGCAGCCTAGGAAACCCTACGGGGCAGTTCTACTCTGTCCTATAGGGTCACTATGAGTTGGAATGGATTTTCTGGCACACAACAACATTCTATAATTATTTGTCTTACATATTTTGATCATACCTTGCATCTGTATCCCTTTTTGGTGAAGCATTTTAAAAGATAACATTAGTGTGTTTTAAAATAAAATTTTCCAGTTCTTTTAAATCGTGGTGATTGATACATTAAGGAAAATTAAATACTGTGCAACTTTGTTACACATTTTGCTATTCTGTAAGGATCTGTCCACTAGCATTGACAAATATTTTTGGGGGGCACAATTCAATCCATAAATACGTTCTAATATATAATCACTGCATAATAGTAAATGCCATATAATATGATTACCCCATACAAAAGGTGTCATTCTTATTACCCAGTCTCAGGATCATAAAGAATCCACGAGGTTTTCTCAGTGTCAATATTTACATTCTTCCAGCAAACCATTTCCAAATTTGTATGCTCATGTCTTGACGGTTTTACAACCAATGTGTCAGCACACATCTGCATTATCACAGTTATATTAAAGCGCTCATATGCAACTTTCCTTAAACAAGCCATCCAAATCCACGCTCACCAAACTTGAGGAAAGTTCTAATAACTAATACAGCTGCCAGATTTTAAAATAAAATAATTCGAAACGCCATCTACACAAGCAACTGCATGACTGTCAATGCCTAACCTAGCAACAGAGATCTTAACTAGAGAGAAGGGACGATAAACAGAAATGCAAATTTAAAGAGCAGAAAGGAGAGAGAAAAAAAAATCTTTCGAGGGAGAGACAGGCTGGAGAGAGAAAAGGCTGCCGCTTGATGAATAGGAGCTGCGGCAGGTCACACCACCCACTCGTCTGTGTGTGCACTTCGTGATTCTCATTCACTTCGGCAAGATTCTCAAACAAAGTCCAGTGTCCTAAAAATATTTGGAACTATCACAAAGCATAAATTATAAATGTGTCAGGAAAATGGAAAAAGGTGTCTTGGGCCTTCTTAAAGCACAAAATGATCCCAGCCTTTATTCAACAATGATATGAACATCTTTTATTTCATTTCTCCTTAACAGTTCTTTCTGTTTGCTATCATTTCCTGCTCAGCACCATGTCAATAATTACTAAATTAGTGGGACGCCTGTACAATTTCAGCTCAAGTGTTATTACTGGCAAGTCAAACAATGGGGGCTGATCGAAAAGATGGGACTCCATCTCCTTATTTAAATGGACCGTGTTCAGAAGGAAAGATTGAAGCCCCCTTTTTCTTCAAAGGAAAGAGGGGAGGGAATGGTTTATGTTTTGTGCTGTTCAAGGACACGGAGTCAGAGGAAATGCCTTTTTAATGTAAACCTCTTTTCATTTCCAGGGGACAAAAATGAAGGTTATTGAAAAAAATCAGGCTTGGTGGAAGAAGTAATTACATTTTTTTTTCAAATCTCAGAGGAATAATGCTTTTATATTTCCTGAGATGACCCAATTTGCACTGCGATATGCTCCCTTAAATGTAAGTGTGCAGACGCCTTCACCCTGCATTGTTTCTCACAGGCAAAGATGCCCCTGTCCACCTCTGATTAATGTGAGTACCCAGCTTCCAGTGTGTAAGGGCAGCTGCACCACACTTGTCCCGCCTTACTATCAGGGGTTAAAAACGAAAGACTTTTCTGGCTAGTTGTCCAAAAAAGAAGGCCAGAGAGTCAAGTAGCTGTAGCTATAATTCATCTCAAGCAGTGCAAGTCAGGGTCTCTTTGGCATGGGAAAAGGGAGTGGCCTGCAGCTCCTACTGCGCAGAAGAGGAGACTGAGGGTCTTGGTCCAATGCCAGGGAGTGGCTCTTTGTACTGGAAGTCCTCTTTCCAAGATCATTGTTCTCTCTCTCTGTCTATCTATCTATCAATCCATCCATCCATCCATCCATCCATCTATCCATCCATCCATCTATCTATCCATCTATCTATCTATCCATCTACCATCTATCCATCTATCCATCTAGCTAGCTAGCTAGCTATTATCTATCTCCATCCATCACCCATATGTCAGTTTGTGTGGTGGCTTATGTGTTCCTGTGACACTGGAAGCTATAAGCTCTGCCACAAGTATTTCAAATACCAGCAGGATCACCATGGTATACAGGTTTCAGTGGAGCTTCCAGACTAAGAAGAAGGCCTGGTGATCTACTTCCCAAAATTAGCCAATGAAAACCCTACAGATACAACAGAATATTGTCCAACACAGGGCTGAAAGATGAGTCCCTAGGTTGGAAGTCACTCAAATTGCAGAGGAGCTGCAACAATAGAATGGAGGAGCCTACCAATGGTTGTGGAGATGGCACAGGGCCAGACAACATTTTGTTCTGTTGTACATGGAGTCACTACGAGTCAGAGCCTACTCAGTGGCAACCAGCAACAACATACATCAATATACATTCATATACATACATATATACATATGTCTACACACACACACACACACACACATATACATATATAAAACCAAGAACTTTGCTCTCTAGAGCTGAATATGAATAAGCATTCCAGGAATGGGCATAAAGCTAAACCTATTTTTGAAAAGTCAGCCAAACTTCCTGTGACCTCTGGCTTGTAGTGAGGTAAAAGTTTATTTAGGAAACGTATATGTTGTCTTTCCAGTTTATTTACTGGCCAAGTCCTGATTTCTGAAAAGTGATCCTTCATAATGTCGTTTAACATGTTGAAAAGTCCTAATCTTAGACAGGCCCATAAAAAAATATGAGACTAAATGGGAGCATCAGCCTAGGGACAAGGACGAGAGGGCAGGAGGGGACAGGAAAGCTGGTAATGAAGAACCCAAAGTCGAGAAGGAGAGAGTGATGACATGCCATGGGGGTGGCAACCAATGTCACAAAACAATATACATGTGAATTGTTTAATGAGAAACTAATTTGCTCTGTAAACCCGCATCTAAAATACAATTAAAAAAAAAAAGTCCTAATCTTAACTCTTTCAACCACCAAAAAATAGATGGTAACCTCAATAACTGTAATGAAGGGAAAAAAAGGGAACAAATCAATGAGCTTTCTACTGTTCTTAGAGAAAGTTTTAACTCTTGATTTCTTTTTACTCATTATGTCATGCCAGCTGGGGTTTCCATCACCTGCAATAACTCAAAGAGGTCTGTAAGCAAGCATGAGGGTAATCCAATATTCAAAAAACACGTGTAGTATGAGACTCAGAAAGGAGAAATGGCTTCTGTTCCAGAAACAAGAACAGTTGACACTTTACATAAACTGTAATAAAGTTGGAATTTAGTGATTAATGATTGTGTTTACCTCTCTTGAGAACGACTGTGCCATTTGATTACTTATGCTCAAGAACAAAATTGTAAATTTGGGCAATTTTAATAATGAATTTTAAGGTAATAATAAAATCCTCAGTACACCAACTCCTCACGTATCCATTCTTGAGACGGTCTCCAAATTTAGGTGGGATATAGTCAGGGTCGTATTTTGGCTTTTGTGAACTTGTTTTAATTTTCTTCAGCTTCACCTTTAACTTGCAAATGAGAAATAGATGGTCTGTTCTGCAGTCTGTCCCTGGCCTTGTTCTGACAGATGATATTGAGTGTTTCCATTGTCTCTTTCCACAGATGTAGTCTATTTATTCCTGTGTTTTCCATAAGGTGAGGTCCATTTGTATAGTCGCCATGTATGTTGTTAAAAAAAGGTACTTACAATGAAGTCGTTGGTCTTGCAAAATTTTATCATGCAATCTACAGCAGCATTGTTTCTATCACCAAGGCCATGTTTTCCAACTACTGCTCCTTCTTCTTTATTTCCAACTTATGCATTCTAATCACCAGTAATTATCAATGCATCTTGATTGCACGTTTGATCAATTTCAGACTGCAGAAGCTGGTAAAAATCTTCAATTTCTTCATCTTTGGCCTTAGTGATTGGTGGGTAAGTTTGAATAATAGTCTATTAACTGGTCTTCCTTGTAGGTGTATGGATGGTACCCTATCACTGACAGTGTTGTACTTCAGGATAGATCTTGAAATGTTCTTTTTGATGATGAATGAGATACCCAAAGTATACATTTACCAAATGTTACCCATTATCATCATCACCATTATCATTATTATTATTATCATGGCAGAATGATTCTAAGGATGGTCCAGGTTATATCATCTTCTCAAATTTATGAACATATCTGTCTAAGTCAAGATGAAATTGACCTTTGTCAGTAACAGTCTTTATTAAGCAAATGAACCAGCTCTACCGACAGAAGCCACAGAAGTTGATCGCCTGCCCTATACAAACCCAATGTATTTACCATTCCTTTATTCCAATAGATATTTACCAAGGCTTATCGTGTGCAAAACAATATATGAAAATGAATTTTCCCAAACATGCCATAGTTAGAGAGATATAATTCAAGAGAGAAAATTATGTGTGTGTGTGTGTGTGCATGTTGTTAGGTAGCGTCGAGTTGGTACCCACTCATAGCGACCCCATGTACAACAGAATGAAACACTGCTTGGTCCTGTGCCATCCTCACAATTGTTGTTATGTTTGAGTCCATTGTTGCAGCCACTGTGTCAATCTACTTTGTTGAGGGTCTTCCTCTTTTTCGCCAACTCTCTACCTTACCAAGCATGATGTGCTTCTCCAGAGACTGGTCCCTCCTAATAATATGTCCAAAGTACCTGAGATGAAGTCTCGCTATTCTCACTTCCAAGAAGCACTCTGACTGTATTTTTTTCAAGACAGACTTGTTCATCGTGCTTCTGGGAGTGCATTTTTCTTTGCCAACACCATAATTCAAAGGCATCAATTCTTCTTAGGTCTTCCTTATTCATTGTCCAGTTTTCACATGTATATGAGGTGATGGAAAATATCATGGCTTGAGTAAGGTGTAATTTGTCTTCAAAGTGACATCTTTACTTTTCAAAACTTTGAAAAGATCTATCAGACATCAGCAATGATATCCTTCATTCCATGGCCTCTTCTGAATCAGGTTTGAATTTCTGGCAGTTCCCTGTTGATGTACTGCTGCAACTGCTTTTGAATTATCTTCAGCAAAATTTTACTTGCATGTGTTATCAATGATACTGTTCGATAGTTTCTGCATTCTGTTGGATCACCTTTCTTTGGAATGGGAAAAAATATGGTCTTTCTAATATAAAGTCCTCCAAATGTCTTGGCATAGATGAGTGAGCACCTCCAGTGCTGCATCCATTTGTTGAACCATCTCAGTTGGTATTCCTTCAATTCCTGGAGCTTTGTTTTTCGTCAGTGCCTTCAAGGCAGCTTGGACTTCTTCCTTCAATGCCATCAGTTCTTGATCATATGCTACCTCCTGAAATGGTTGACTATTGACCAATTCTGTTTGGTACAGTGACTCTGTGTAGTCCTTTCATCTTCTTTTGATGCTTCCTGTGTTGTTCAATATTTTGCCCACAGAATCCTTCAATGCTGCAACTCGCAACAATTTTTTTCTTTCAATTTTTTTCTTCAGTTCTTTCAGCTCAAGAAATTCTGAGCGTGTTCTTCTCTTTTGGTTTTCTAACTCCAGGTCTTTGCACATTTCATTATCATACTTTGTCTTCTTGAGTGGCCCTTTGAAATCTTCCATTCAGCTCATTTTCTTCATCATTTTTTCCATTCATTTTAGTTACTGTACATTCAAGAGCAAGTTTCAGAGTCTCTTCTGACATCCATGTTAATCTTTTCTTTCTTTTTGATGAGCTTTTGCCTTCTTCATGTCATCCCACAACTTGCATGGTCTTCTTCGGTCACTAGTGTTCAATACATTGAATCTATTCTTGAGATGGTCTCCAAATTCAGGTAGAATATACTCGAGGTCATACTTTGGCTTTCACAAACTTGTTTTATTTTTCTTCAGCTTCAACTTGATCTTGCATATGAGAAATTGATGGTTTGTTTTACAGTTGGCTCCTGGCCTTGTTCTGACTGATGATACTGAGTTTTCCATTGTCTCTTTCTGCAAGTGTAGTTGATTTGATACCTGAGTTTTCCTTCCATCTGGTGAGGTTCGTGTGTATAATCATCATTTATGTTATTGAAAAAAGGTATTTGTGATGAATAAGTCATTGTTCTTGCAAAATTTTATCATGTGATCTGGCATCTTTTCTATCACCAAGGCCATTTTTCCAACTACTGATCCTTCTTCTGTGTTTCCAACTTCCACATTCCAATCACCAGTAATTATCAATGCACCTTGATTGCATATTTGATCAATTTTAGACTGCAGAATTTGGTGAAAATCTTCAATTTTCTCATCTTTGGCATTAGTGGTTAGTGAGTAAATTTGAAAAATAGTGATATTAACTGGTCTTCCTTGTACATGTTTGGATATTATCCTATCACTGACAGAATTGTACTTCAGGATAGATCTTGAAATGTTCTTTTTAACAAATGAATGTGATGTCATTCCTCTTCAATTTGTCATTGCCAGCAAGGTAGGCAATATGAATGTCCGATTCAAAATGGCCAACTCCAGTCCACTTCAGCTCACTAATGCCTAGAATACTGATCTTTATGCATTCTATTTCATTTTTGATGACTTCCAATTTTCCTAGATTCATACTTTGTACATTCTACGTTCTGATTATTTATGGATGTTTGCAGCTGTTTCTTCTCATTTTGAGTAGTGCCACATCAGCAAATGAAGGTTCTGAAAGTTGACTCCATCCATGTCATTAATGTCAACTCTACTTTGAAGAGGCAGCTCTTCCCCAGCCATATTTTCAGTGCCTTCCGACCTCTGGGGTCATTTTCCAGCACTGTGTCAGACAGTGTTCCTCTGCTATTCATAAGATTTTCACTGGTGAGTTTTTTTTAGAAGTAGATCACCAGATCCTTCTCCTTAGTCTGTCTTAATCTGGACGCTCCATTGAAACCTGTCCACCATGAATGTTCCTGCTGGTATTTGAAATACCAGTGGCATAGCATTCAGCATCACAGCAACATGCTAGCCACCACAGTACGACAAATTGACAGGTGCTTATATTTTCCATACCCTTGTTTTTTCATTTCTTTTCACTTTATTTCAATCATGTTTTACAAAAATAGTGTTTCTAAATAAATTGGGGAATTTAAGGTAGTCCTTTACAATATATAGTTTAAAAAGTATTCTTTAGCGATGAGGTATCACTTATTGTTCTCAAGCCAATAAGCTATGTGGTTAGAAATAGACTTTCACAGTACTGGGGAGAAAGGATTGATGGAAGTTCTGAGTGTGAAAATCCATCCAGCAGAAATTGGGCCAGTCAATGCCAGCTTGTCTAGGGTTGTAAAACAGAAATATTGCTAAGGGAAGGTTTTGAGTAATATCATCATGTGGGGAGAAGGAATATAAGGCCTTGGACACTAAGAAGACTTTAGGGCAGTGGGAGGAGAAGGAATCACGCCTTATTAAGAGGTTTTCAAATTTGTCAGCTGGGAGGTGTGTAGTAGCAATGAACAGCCACAGGAGGATTGGACTGTTGAAGAGAGAATAAGACTCAGTCATTCAATATTTACTCAACAGATATTTGAGTACTCACGGAGTACCAGACACTGTTCTAAGAACCAGCAGGATAACGGTGAATCAACAAGTCACAGTCCCTGCCTTCATGGAGCTTATATTCTAGCTGAGGAAAGACAGACAATTAAAAGTAATTATATATCAATAGTGATAAGTTCAAAGTAGAACAACAACAATAAAACAAAGCAGAGTAAAACAAACAGGCAGCATTGAGGTAGGGAATAAAGTGATTATTAGTATTTTTACAGGGTTCTCAGGAAAGCTGTCACTTCTAAGTTCTCTTGAGCAAAGACCTGAAGAAAGTGAGGAACAGAGCCATGAAGCTTTGTGGGGAATAGTGTACAATCTCTGAGGCAGGAGTGTACTTGATCTATTGGAGAAACAGTAAGGAGGCTAATGTCACTTCTTAACAGCAAAAAAAAAAGAGGGTAGAAGAGGCAGGGGCCAGGCCACATAGGACTCTGGAGAACATTATAAGAATTTATCCTTTGTTAATTGCTTAAATTATTGCAATAGTTCCCAAACTGCTGTGCCTCCTTCCAACTTTACCCTCCTTCCATAGTTTATGAGGAGCACAGCATCATTGTGATCCTTTTAAAACCACGAACGAATTCACGTCACTTGACCATTTGATACCTTCCAAATACCTCAGTGGGGAAAGTGGAAAGTGGTTCGACTTTTCATATATTCTAAAGATAGAGATGTCGGATAATATGCATTAAAGGAGAGACGCAAATTGGAAGCGTTAACTTTGGAGTTAAGGGAATAGATGCTATTTAAAGGGAGTGCAGGCTAAGAAGAGAAGATGAATGGGGACTGATCTCTGGGGCATGCCAACGTTTAGACACTTGGGACTGAGCTAGCAAAAAAAAAAAAAAAAAAAAAAAAAAACAGAGAAGGAGCAGCCAGTGCATAGGACGACCCAAGGAGAATGATATGCTGGAAGTGGAGTGAAGAAAGTATTTCACAAAGGAGGTAGTGACAGCTGTGACACATGTAAATTGTCCCACGTTGGAGAGGGAGACGTGGGGCCTTCCAGCACCATCAGGGTCTGGAGCTCCCTCTTAGCCCCAGACAATGTTCTGGAGGCAGGGAGTACAGACATAAACAAGAGGGATATACTCTTTTCTCATAGAACTTATATGTAGTGGTGGAGATAAAAAATTAAATAAGAAAACAAGCATAGAGGTTCACAAATAATTTCAAAAAGTGAAAACCTATGATGAAAATTATATATAGAATAAATTTATATAGAGTTAGGGGTATTTCAGATAGAATGGTTAGGAAGTTTTATCTGGGGAGTTCATGTTTAAACTGGGACTGAAATACAAGAAGAAAGAAGCAGGGAGGAAAAAGGTGAAGGATCATTTCTGCCAGAGGAAGCATTTAGGACTCAGGCCACGGGATGGGAATGAGGTTAGTATGTTGCAAACCAAAGGGAAGGCTGGTGAGCTGCAGTGTGGTACGGTGGCAAGAATGGAGGGATGGAGTCAGAGAAGGCAGGTCCCTATCCGGCAGAGTACGTCAGGCCATGGTACAGTTTGAAATGCATTCCAAGTGTGATGGAAAAGTATTGGAGGATTGTAAGCAGAGGATGACATGAACCTGTTTTCATTTTTAAATGAGTTCTCTGGACACCATGAAGAACTTAGTATAGGAGCAGAAGACAAAATAGAGGTGGGTTTTCTCTTCAAATGCATTGAAATTCAAACAGATTGGGACTCCTAGAGATACGCTGGAGCTGTTTTCAATGTGAGGACTGGTCATGCTGAAAGCAGTTCAGAGCATGCTGTACCAACAGCTATGAGTCACTTTGTCGTTTCATATCTAGATCATGAGGCCATGACTCACCAGTGTTGCAATTTCTTCTCTCTAGAATATATTCCTTCTGTAATTGGATTTTGTATCTGTCTGGCATGTTTTTGATAAGAGCATCTTTCAATGCTGCATTAAGGATAGTGTTTGCTTTGGCAGAAAACAAAGTCTTTACTGGTTGAGGCCTTTTTTTTTTGTTGACTTTTACATCCATTACATGGAGTTTCATCAGCTCATAATGCTCCTAATAGAAAGGAAATCATGGCCAATTTTTTTGTTAAGTCAACAACTTAACCTGTTTGTTGCTTTTAGGTCAAATAATTTAATTTAACAAGTAAAAGGGAATGCACTTTTGTCTGCTATGGATTTTAACTTTTAAATTAGTTTTCAGCACTCTACTCCGAACAATGGATGCTAATAGAGCAAAGCGGCGACCAGGCAGTAGAAGGAACAAGGGCCCACCTTCAAATCACATTCATATTTTTCATGTTTATTTTGGTTTCTGACTTAAATGTCTCTCAAGGAAGACAAAGAATTTAGTTGTGAGCTATGACTTCACTGGTTTTGAGAATGGAGCACTAGGAAGTGTTCCAACTACACTTTGAAATTTAGAAGGGCATTATTCCTCTTCCACCTACTAATTCAATATACTTGAGCAATTTATTTATACTCTTTATCCTGGAATTATCTTATATAAAATAGAGAAAGTAAAACTGGTCTCAAAAGGTTATTGAAAGATTAAATGTATTAATGAGTAGGGATGCGTTACAGATTGAACTGTGTCCCCCAAAAATATATGCTGTAAATCTTAACCTTTGTGCCTGTGGTTATAATCCCATTTGGGAATTGGTTGTTTTTGTTATGTTCATAAAACAGGATTAGTGTAGGGTGTGTCTTGGGTTAGTGTCCTACAAGATATAAAAAGAGAAAATTAGGACAAGCAAGCAAGCAGAAATGGAGGAAGATTGATGCCAAGCCACACAGAGAGCTTTAAGGAACATGGAAACAGAAGCTGAAGTAACAAAGACTTTCCCCAGAACTGACAGAGAGAGAAAGCCTTCTCCTAGAGCTGGTGTCCTGAGAAAATAAATTTCTGTTTGTTAAATCCATCTACTTGTGGTATTTCTGTTATAGCAGTACTAGATAACTAAGAATTTAGTTCCAGAAGAGTGGAGTGCTGCCGTAACAAATACCTACAATGTGGAAGCGGTTTTGGAATTGAGTAGAAGCTGGAAGAATTTTAAGGTGCCTAATAGTAAAAGCCTAGATTGCCTTGAAGAGACTGTTGTTAGAATTATGGACGTCAAAGGCAATTCTGGTGAGGGCTCAGAAGGAAGTGAGGAGAGCTGTAGAGAAAGTTTCTACTGTCTTAGAGTTTACATATGGCACCAGCAATATAATGTTGCTAGAAATGTGGACATTAAACGTGCTTCTGGAGAGGCTTTAAAAGAAAATGATGAATGTGTGGTTGGACATTGGAGAAAGGGCAATGATTTTTATGCAATAGCAAAGAACTTGTCTGAATTATTTTCAAATGTTTTGTGGAAGGTAGAACTTATAAGTGGATGAACTTAGATATCTGACTGATAAGATTTCTAAGCAAGATCTGAAAGGGGCTGCATGGTTTCTCCTTGCTGCTTATAAAATGTAAGAGGAAAGAGATCTACTTAAAAACTAACTGTGCAAAATGAAAATAGAACTTAAAGATTTGAAAAACTTTGTTGTACAAACTAAGGATATATGCCCTAGAATTTTCACCAAGGAAGTGGCTACACAAACTTTTGCTGAAGAGATTAAGCTTATGACTGATAGATCTAGCCAATTACCACACCAGAAAATCCATCAGCTTAGACTGAAGGGGACAGAAAACGAAGGAAAGGAAAGAACTCTAACTGCATCTTGGAATTCTACACGTAAGAAACAGGCCAAAGCAACTACATCTGTTGTCCCCCAAGAAAAGAAAAGGACCATCCCTGGAGTGGTTCTGAGATCAGCAGAACTGTTGGAAGGAGCACGGGAAGCAGGGCATTCTTGGTTTCAAAGGGTGGGGCTACAATCAACTGGATCTCAAAGGGTAGGGTCACAGCCTCCAGGTTTAAAGAATCAGAGCCTTACCAACTCAGTTCTGGAATGTGGGACTGCCATTAAAGTGTGCCAGGGGAATGGGGCTGCCACTCAAAGCTGAAGGGTTGGAGCTGCATGCCCAAGGGGCAGAAGAACGAGGCATGCTGGGACTGAGGGGGTGGGCTCACCACTCAGATGGACTAGGAAAATGGGGCCACCTAAAGCTAAGGTAGCAGAATTGCCATCCCAGAGGGCCTAGAAGGTAGAGCTGAAGCCCAGGGCCCAGGGGCCTCCACACAGAATCCAGAAGGTATAGCCAACACCTGGAGCCTAGAGCACTAGTCCCTTGCTCAGATGGTCTTAGATAACAGAGGCTTATTTTCAAGCTTTGAGAGCTAATGTAATGTATTCTGCTGGGTTTTGGACTTGTCTGGTGCCTGCTTCCCTTCTTTTTTTCAATTTCTCCCTGTAATGTAAATGTCTACCTTGTGCCTGTTCCACTGTTATATTTTGGAAACAGATAACTTGTAATCTAGATTTCACAGGCTTGCAGATGAAAAGGAATCTTGCCCTAGGATGGAATATACCTAAAATTCAACCCAGATTTGATTTAGAAGATTCAGAAGATGCAGGTTTGAACTTGGAGGTGATTTCAGACTTTTGGTCTGATGTGACTGGGTGAATGTGTTTTGCATGTGGGAAGGACATGAATTTTGGGAGGCCAAAGGGTGGAATGTTATGGAATGAACTGTGTCCCCAAAATTGTGTGTTGTAAATGTTAACCTCTATGCCTGTGGTTATAATCTCATTTGGGAATGGATTGTCTTTGTTATATTCATAAGACAGGATTAGTGTTAGGTATGTCTTGAGTCAATGTCTTACAAGATATAAAAAGAGTAGATTAGGACAAGCAAGCTGGCAGACATGGGGGAAGATTGATGCCAAGCCACATGGAAAGCTCTAAGGCACCAGGAAACAGAAGCTGAAGTGACAAGGACCTTTCCCAAGAACTACAGAGACAGAAAGCCTTTCCCTAGAACTGGTGCCCTGAATTCAGACTTCTAACCTCCTAAACTGTGAGAAAATAAATTTCTGTTTGTTAAAGCCATCCACTTGTGTTATTTTTGTTATATCAGTACTAAATAAGACAGAATGTTAAAGTGCCTTATTAATAGAGGACTCCATAAAAATAAAATGCTATTATTTGCAGTGTAGTGAATTACTTAATATAGCCCTTCTATCCATAGTCCTTGTAAATTTCACCAAAAGATTGTGTGGGATTATGCAAATGAGGTGTTTGTGGCTCACTGAGGGGATTGGATAACTTGCTAATAATGCAACTAAGGTGCATGGCACCCTTATGGGGGTAGGAACATGCAAATAAGTTGTACGGAACCTATGGAACCCTAACAAGGGAATTGGTCAGCTTTGCCATCCTGCTAGGCTTAAAATGAGCCATCCCAGAGATGGAAAGGGGGGACCTCACCATGATCAAGAAAGAAGAGATGGGAGCAGAGTGCATTCTTTCGACCTGGGATTCCTGCACTGAGACCCAGGAGACACATAGAGAGTTGTAACACTGGATACGATGAGAGATGATAAGTAGCAGCAAAGAACCTATGGCAGCTGAGGCAGCAGAACCAGGAGACTGGCAGGAGACAGCACAGTGCACATCCTGGTCCAAGGAGCGAGAAAGCTGAGCCCCTTTGGAAGGAGGTGTGCTGGCAGCATGGAGTGCCTCTGGGTACTAGGTGGAGCTAGGCTGCCCGACTCATGGAGCAAGAAAGGTGAGTGTCTTTGGGCAGGGGCTTACAGGTGGAGTATAGTGCCTCCAGGCACTCATCGGAGGAGCTAACGAACTTTATAATATTTGCTTGAGCAGGGCAGAGGCTGGCTGAGTAGTCAAGGGGCTGAGGGCCACAGAGAGGCCAGTCTACAAGCATGGCTGAGAACAGGCTGTCCTGACTGAAGAACTATATCCTGAGTCGTTTCTGATCCTGAATTTTAACCTTTTACTTCCTTAATAAATCCCATAATCCTGAGTATTGTCTGAGTTCTGTGTGTCCATTGCAATGAATTATCAAACCCGGCAAAGAAGCAGAAAGTGCCGTCGGAGGGATAGTTGGTGTCAGAATTGATAAAAAGTTAGAGGGAGATGTTTGACCTCAGCCTCATAGGAATCAGCCTTGGGCAGTTGATGTTAATAATGATTCTCGCTTCTCATGAAGTTGGAGGATGTCAGATACCTCTGCCACACCATTTTTATTTTATTCAGGTACTAGTAGTATTTATATCCCTAAAGAGAACTTCAAAATTCATATTTTGGATTTTTGTCTCTAGGAAAATATGAACTTTTATTCAAGAAAGTAGAGCTATCTCTAGTAATAAGATGGTGGAATATTTTCATTTTATAGTATAATAAGGAACCCTGGTTGCACGGTGGTTAAGAGCTAAGGCTGCTAACCAAAAGGTCAGCAGTTCAAATCCACCAGCTGCTCCTTGGAAATCCTATGGGAAGTTCTACTCTGTCCGACAGGGTAGCTATGACTCGGAATCGACTCGATGGCAACGGGTTCGTTTTTTTTTTTCTGTTTTTGTTTTAATAGTATAATAAAATAAAATAAAACTGTAGTATAATAAACAGTATAACATATTGAGTAGCATCTTTAACAAGATCATCACAGCAAATTAACAGCAACCTTCATAAGGCTGAGTCTTAATAAGTGCCTTAAGGTAAGGAAATGTCTTAAAAAGAAAAACTTTTAGTTGAAATCAAATCAATGTCATGGCCCAGCCCATAAACACAGCCTCATCACAACACTTTGGGCTCTTAATTAGGGGAAACTTGGGTAAAATGCATTACTAGATCTATGATACTTTGGAGGAATATAACATGATTTTAGAATGTGTTTCTTATAAGCTGTAAATAAGCATATGAGAAAGAATCATTATCATGCTTATCAATATATGTGATACGACTCAAGTCCCAGGAACTAATTCTGATTTAAAAAAAAAAAAAAAAAAGAAATAAGAAACCAGTTCAATAGCTTTGATTCCAATGTGGGTCTTTTTAACTCACTGCCATCCCACAATCCCTATTATACACTGGTAAGCTCAGTTAGCTAGTCATGAAATAAGGCCTCTGACATGATATTGGTTGGTTAAAAAAAATTGCCCTTCCATTATGGATTGAATTATGTCCTCCCAAAATTATGTGTTGTAAATCCTCACCCTTATACCTGTGGGTGTAATCCTGTTCAGGAATAAAGATTTATTTGTTATGTTAATGAGGTCATGTAATGTAGGGCATGTCTTAAGCCAATCACTTTTTGAGATATAAAAGACCAGATCAGGTACAGAAGCAAGCAAGCAAAGATGAAGGAAGATAGATGCCACACCTCATGAAGATCACCAAGGAACCAAGGAACAGAAGCTGAAAGAGAGAAAGACCTTCCCGCAGAGCCATCAGAAAGAGTCTTCCCCTAGAGCCAGTGCTCTGAATTCAGATGCTAGCCTACTAAAATGAGAGAAAATAGATTTCTGTTATAATAGTACTGTATCACTAAAACATCTTTTAACCAAAAATATCTATTTCTTTAGGAAAATGATGTCTTTTCCAGAAATAAGAATTGCAGAGCAATAATTACTGATGAGCCAATATTCTTTTTATTATTATTATTAACAACAGAACCAGACTACCTGGTACTAACTTTTCTGGGCCATTCTTTTGTACATTGCTAAGTCTTATAATTCTTGTCCCATGCCTTACATCAGAATGCTAAAGATGATGAAGCAGATTTTACAAATACTCAACCAGAGGAAATCTTTCATGGATTTATTTATTTATTTAGCTTTGGAATGGGAAAAATAGTAGCTCATTCATGTTTGCCAAAGCCCCAAGTGCCCTGTTTTACAGATAATTATTGAAGACCTACTATGAGCCAGGCCCTGCACTAGGCACTGGAGATTAATAAACAATTAGGTGAATATGTCATAAATACCTTGAGGGCAGTACCTGGCAGAAGACACATGCATATGGACAAGTTCAGTTTATTTTCTAAGTGCTCAGATAAATGCCTAAGGAGTGAGTTTCATTTTTGCACTTGGTATTCTGCAGACTCAATTATAATGATAATAAAAATAACAATAAACTTTAAGTAGTAACTAGGGAGTCCCTGGGTGGTGCAAACAGTTAAGTGCTGGGCCACTAACCGAAAGGTTGATCATTCAAACCCACCCAGAGGTGCCTTAGAAGAAAGGCCTGGTGACCTACGTCTGAAAAATCAGCCACTGAAAACCTTGTGGAGCACAGTTCTACTCTGACATATGTGGGGCCATCATGAGTTGCAGTTGACTAATGGCATCTGTTTTTTTTTTTTCTTTATGCATAAGTATACAGTATATCATTTTAAATCCTTAGAAAAATTCTAAGTGGCAGGCATTATTATCTGATTTTATGATTTAAGAAATTGAGGCTTAAGGGATTAAATAACTTATTCAAAGTCATATGACAAGTAAGTCTCTGAGTCAGTATTCACACTCAGATCTAGCTTCAAAGGCCATTTATTTTCTTTGAATTCCACTTTTCTGCCTCTCTTAATATCCTAGGATCTATCAGTATGGATTATCTTTTAGAAGTTAAGCAGTTTGGGTGGATCTTGGCATGGCACAGAATTCAATACAAGGCAATTAATGAAGAATAACAATATTTTTCTTTGCATGTATATTATAAATTAGTTTGCATTCTATTTCCAGAAAATTTTATCCCATTTTGCTTTTCACATTGTGAGACAGAACTATCACACTGTTCCTAATGTACAGAAGAAGAAAGTGAGGTCCAATGAGATGAAATGTCTGGCCTAATATTACGCAACTAGAAATTTCCAAACTAAGATTGAGATCTGCTCTTTTAACTCTTGTTATATTGAACCCCCAATGTTTGATTATGCTCTCATCCACTTGGTTTAGGTGGGAACTGCATAACTCAACACCACTTTTCCTGTATGATTTTGAGGAGACTTGGCCAAAAGAGGAACATGCTGAGATTTGGAAGACCAAAGTGAAGCAGTGAACGTTATTCTCAGAAGGTTGTCACAATCAGATATGATGAGGAAGAGTTAAAGGTACCTGGTGGGTACTACATTTATTTGCTCTCCTATATCCCACATCTGGCTTGTCTTCTTGACTCTCTAGACTTTGTTGACCTACAAAGACTGTAAGTCTGCCACAAGATGCTTAACTATAGGCCCATGGAGGCAGAAGCTACACAGAGGCAACAGCTTCCCATGAACTTTTTATGAACTCTCCCTCTGTGGTTCCAACTGGGGTTCCAATATGGGGACTGGACACACTTGGCATCTCAGATTTCCCTTCAAGCTCCTATTTGTCACACACACCAGCACTTTGTGTAAATTGGTTAGAGATTGTTTCTCTGATCTCTGACTTCTTCCAGACCTTCATTTTCCCATTCCTGTAAGTTCTAGCTCCTATAATAATCATTTATTCTTATAATATCCACAGAGGCTCTATTTCCCAGAGTGAACCCTGGTGAATATAGCTATTAGTATTAGAAGTCGTTCCAGGGGAGCAGAACTTTGAATAGATTTTCTGATCTTACTAAGATTCAAAGACCTTGAGTTACTAATAAAGGGGACACTGCTAGTCCATGGCATGCAGTGGCAAAGCATTACTTAGATTATTATTTAAAGTCATTTGAAGTCAAATGTCCATAGAAGACAAGGCACTGGGCAAGCAGCAGATGTCAAAGAATATTTTAATGAAATAAAAGAGTATAAGGGTAGTGGGGTTTTCAGGTTACAAAGTATAACTTGAATAAAGAAAACAACAAGCTCAAGGCTTTAAATTCTCTGTTTAAGGTCAGGGTAAGGCACCCAAAACTTTTATGATTGCCTTATAATAAACCTTTATCTTCTGTAGCAAGAGAACTAAGACTTCTGAAACTCAAACACCAAAGAGGGCTGAATAATAATGAAAACTGAATTTATAACTGTTCACTTTTTCTTAAGTTAAATTTAGGGGATTTATTAGGAAGAAGGGGAAAGCTTCAAAATTAAGATCAAAACATATGGGCAAATTCCAATAAAATGGAAGGTCTTCAACTTTAAATTCTGCTAAGCCTTAATTACCAGTAGAAGCATCCGTTTCTCTTCTATCCAAGGATATAAGTCTCCCTGTGTTAGTCAGAGTTCTCCAGAGAAACGGAACCGATATACATCAGAACCAAGATATATCTATATCTTCTATATTTACATCTATAGAGACATTGATTGATTTTAAGGAATTCACCCACATGACTATGGGGACTGGCAAGTCCAAAATCCATAGGCAGACAGCAGGCTAGAATCTCTGGCAGGAATTCTATGTTACAGTCCTGAGGCAGAATTTCTTCTGTCTGTGAAACTTCATTTTTGCTTTTAATTGATTGGATAAGGCCCACCCACACTGTTGTTGTTAGGTGCCATCCAGTTGGTTTCAACTCATAGCGATCCAACTCATAGCTACCCCACGTACAACAGAACGAAACTAGGCCCGGTCCTGTGCCATCCTCAAGATTGTTGTTATGCTTGAGTCCATTGATGAAGCCACTGTGTCAATCCATCTTCTTGGGGGTCTTCCTCTTTTTCCCTGACCATCTACTTTACCAAGCATGATGTCCTTCTCCAGGGGCTGGTCCCTCCTGATAACATGTCCAAAGTATGTGAGACCAAGTCTAGCCATCCTCACTTCTAAGGAGCATTCTGGTAGTACTTCTTCCAAGACAGATTTGTTCAGTCTTCTAGCAGTCCATTGTATATTCAATATTCTTTGGCAACATAATAATTCAAAGGATAAATCCTTCTTCGGTCTTTCTTATTCATTGACCAGCTTTCGCATGCATATGAGGCGATTGAAAGCACCATGGATTGGGTCAGGCACACCCTAATCCTTAAAGTGACAAACTGACAGACGAGTGGGAGCCACTCACATTATCAAAAGTGATCTCCTTTAGAGTCAATTGATTGTAAATGCTAATCACATCTCCAAAATACCTTCACAACAACATCTAAAATACAGTGAAAACTGTGAGAGCCGGAACTCAATGGGACTATCTTGTTTTTCCAGGTCTCACAGGTTTTCAGCCTTTGACAGGATGCAGTCTTACCACTTTTATGTTGCTCATTTTAGTGGAAAATACTTGACTTTTCCTTCTTTGACAGGTTTCCACCTTACACAAGTTCTGGTTTCCAGAAATTTTACTGTAGTGTTTGACCGAAAGTCTGGACACCATAGCCTAGCCAAGTTAGCACATAAAATTAACCATAACACTCGGCTTTCTTAAAGAACCTGTAATGGCCTTCTCTTAAGTCATTGTTTTTTAAGGTGACATCTTCCCCCACAGTATTTACACCTACCATCTCTAATTGCTTCTTGACTTATAATCATAATCAAGTTTCTGAAAGTTCCAAGGGTATAAAGTACACACAGCAATAGAATTGTAGGATGTGGCCAACTTAAATTGACAGAAACCAGGTGAATAGGTTATGGTATTGACCCATAAAAGTATGAGTCAGGTTGGAAGGAATATAATGTTGGATCAGGACAAGTTTATTGATAGCGATGTATTAAAAAGTGATTCTGGATCCAATGTGGTAGCTTAAAACGCTGGGAGTGACTCTATCTTTTTGCACAATTGGTGACTAAAGCCTAAACCAAAATTGCAATATTGAAGGATTCCATGGGGAAAATACTAAATGACACAGGGAGCATCAAAAGAAGATGGAAGAAATACACAGAGTCGCTGTACCAAAAAGAATTGATCAACATTCAGTCCTTTCAGGAGGTAGCATATGATCAAGAACCAATGGTACTGAAGGAAGAAGTCCAACCTGTACTGAAGGATTGGCGAAAAACAAGGCTCAAAGTGACAGAATACCACTTAAGATGTTTCAACAAATGGATGCAGCACTGGAAGCACTCATCCGTCTATGCCAAGAAATTTGGAAGACAGCTACCTGGCTGTGCCCATTCCAAGGAAAGGTGATCCAACCAAATACAGAAATTATCAAACATTATTGATATAACACACTAGTAAAATTTTGCTGAAGATCATACAAAAGTGATTGTAGCAGTACATCAAGAGGGAACTGCGAGAAATTAAAGCCGATTCAGAAGAGGTTGTGGAATGAGGGATATCATTGCTGATGTCAGATGGATCCTGGCTGAAAGCAGAGAATACCAGAAAGATGTTTATCTGTGTTTTATTGACTACGCAAAGGCATTCGACTGTGTGGATGATAATAAATTACGGATAACATTGAGAAGAATGGGAATTCCAGAACAGTTAATTGTGCTTATGAGGAAAGTTACACAGAAAAAGAGGCAGTCGTTTGAAGAAAACAAGGGGATACTTTGTGGTTTAAAATTAGGAAAGGTGTGTTTCAAGGTTGTATCCTTTCACCATACTTATTCAATCTGTATGCTGAGCAAATAATCTGAGAAGCTGGACTATATGAAGAAGAACATGGCATCAGGAGTGGAAGAAAACTCATTAACAACCTGCGATATGTAGATGACACAACCTTGCTTGCTGAAAGTGAAGAGGATTTGAAGCACTTATTGATGCAGATCAAAGACTACAGCCTTCAATATGTATTACACCTTACCATAAAGAAAACAAAAATTCTCATAGCTGGACCAAAAAGCAACATCATGATAAATGGAGAAAAGATTGAAGTTGTCAAGGATTTCATCTTACCCCCAATCAACACCCATGGAAGTAGCAGTCAAGAAATCAAACGATGCATTGCATTCGGCAAATTTGCTTCAAAAGACCTCTTTAAAGTGTTAAAAGCAAAGATGTCACTTTAACGACTACCAAGCCATGGTGTTTCAGTCACCTCATATGCACTCAAAAGCTGGACAATGAATAAGGAAGACGGAAGAAGAGTTGATGCCTTTGAATTATAGTGCTGGCGAAGAATATTGAATATACTGTGGACTGCCGGAAGAATGAACAAATCTGTCTTGGCAGAAGTACAGCCAGAATGCTCCTTAGAAGCAAGGATGGCAAGACTTTGTTTCACATACTTTGGACATATTATCAGGAGGGGCCAGTCCTTGGAAAGGACATCATGCTTGGTAAAGTAAGTGGTCAGCAAAAAAGAAGACCCTCAATGAGATGGACTGACACAGTGGCTGCAACAAAGAGCTTGAGCATAGCAACAATTGTGAAGATGGTGCAGGACTAGGCAGTATGTTGTTTTGTTGTACATAGGGTCATTATGAGTCAGAACTATCTTGACAGTGCCTAACAGCAACAACCGAAGAGTGTCCTACACTGAATGAAGCTAAGAAGCCAGAACTTCTTGGCGTATTGAAGAGAAAGATTCTTGAAGGTTTAGGGAGATAGGAAGGCTTTAGTGTATGTAAGACGTGCTCACTTATTGCTAACTATGTTGCTATATTGCCCAGGGAGCACCCAGAGGACATTACCTTTAGTGAGGTTTTGAGAAATACATTGGTAAGTGTAGTTTTGTCATTCTTGAAGAGTTGTGTGGTAGGCCAAGATTAAGAGTGGGAATGGCTGTTGTAGAAATGGACCCTGAAGCTGTGTTCCTTGAGGGACAGAGGCCAAATTGTGGCAATTAACTACCAGAGACAAGAGGGAAGTAGTAACAACAGAGCCAGAGCAGTACTCAGAATGGTTTGACTTTCAGAGACCTTTGGTTTTGGCTAATTGATCATGGTGTCTTTAGAACCAAAAAAAAATAGGAGTGTTTAAAATCTTACTTGTTTGTACAAGCAGCAAAGTTTTAGGTTTGTTAAATGAAGAATGATTTGAATCATCATTAGAAAGTCGTGGTTCCTCAACTAGTGTCCATTGAATGGATAAGAAGCCAAATCCATGTGAGAAAGAAACCTGCTACTCTGTCAAAAATTTATATTATATATATATAATAATATATATATGTTATGGATATATGCATTTGGCCCATGGTTCATGGTTAGCTAATCCTTGATCTAATCTGCAGGAACCTTGATTATCTCTCTTTTGCATAATATATATGTTATGGATTGAATTGTGTCCCCAAAAGTGTGTGTCACTTAGAAAGGCCATGATTCCCAGTATTGTGTGGTTATCCACCATTCTGTGATCTGATGTAATTATACTATGTGTTATAAATATTAACCACTATAATGTTAATGAAGCAGAATTAGAGACAGTTATGTTAATGAAGCAGTACTCAATCTGTAAGATTAGGTTATATCTTGAGTCAATTTCTTTTGAGATATAAAAGAGAAAATCAAGCAGAGAGGAGTAGGACTACCTACCACCAAGAATGAAGTTCTGGGAGCAGAGTGTGTCCTTTGGACCTGGTGTTCCTGTGCTGAGAAGCTTCTAGACCAAGGGAAGATCAATGACAAGGATATTCCCCAGAGCTGACAGAGAGAGAAAGCATTCCTCTGGAGCTGGAGGCCTGAATTTAGACTTCCAGCCTCCTAGACTGTGAGAGAATAAATTTCTCTTTGTTAAAGCCATCCACTTGTGGTATTTCTGTTATAGCAGCACTTGATAACTAAGACACCTTCCCATAAGGGGAGTATACTTTCAGGAAGGAGAATTACCCAGAGTTTTCAGGGACTACTCTATAGTGGTTCTAACTGACCTTCATTCTGGAGTACCAAAGCAGCATTGTTGTCTACCAGCCGGAGTAGAGGCTTAAAGAAGTCAGATGGTTAATTACTGGAGTTTTGATTCAGGTTGATCTCACAGTGGGCCAAAAGGATCCTTGAACCTGGCCTGTGGTGATATTCTGTGCTGCAGAATGCATAGTAGTAATAGATGTATTAAATAACTGGCATAATCTTTGTATTATTTCAGTGATTTTTGGGGTGAGGACTATTATGGAAGCCTTTAGTATTGTTTCTACCTATCAAAGTAGTAATGCAAAAAAAAACCGCATTTCTTGAGAAATTTCAGAGATTAGTGCCGCCATCAAAGACTTAAAGAACGTAGAGATGATTCCTACCATATTCCCTTTCAACCTGCCTGTTTGACTAATGCATAAGAAATATGGAACTTGAAGAATGACAGAAGATTATCATAGACTTCATCTAGTAGTGATTCAAACTGCAGATGTTTTGAAGGAAATCAATGTAGCTCCTAGAACCTAGTATTCAGCTACTGCTCTGTGAGATGTAATTTTTTTCTCTATACATGTTAGTAACAACTTCCAGAAGCAGTTTGCTTTCATCTGGAAGAATCAACAATACACCTTAACTACCTTATTTTAATTATCCAGTCCTTTATCATATTATCTAGGAGTCAGCCAATAATGAGCCAGATAGTTATAATTTTTTGGCATTTGCAGGTCACATGGAGTCTCCGTTGCATATTACTTTTTGTGCTTTTTTTAAAAAACTATTTAAAACTGTAAAAACCATCCTTAGTTCCTGAACCATCCAACAACAGGCCACAGGCCAGATTTGGCCCATGGTTCATGGTTAGCTAATCCCTGATCTAATCTGCAAGAACCTTGATTATATCTCTTTTGCATAGGGTGTGATATTGATTCACTACATTGGTAATATTATGCTGATGGAACCTAGAGAGTAAGAAGTTGCAATTACCCTAGGAACTGTAGTAAGACACACAAATGTGCCAGAGGGTAGGAAATAAATCCCACACAAAATTTAGTCTTGCCTCCTTGCTGAAATTTCTAGGTATCCAGTGGTCTCAGCATGTTGATATATTCCTAAGGTGAAGAATAATTGTTCATTTGGGTTATCTTACCACTATGAATGATGCAAAATATACAGTCAGTCACTAGATTTTGGAGGCAACGTATACCTCATTTGGGTGTGCTAATCCAACTCATTCACCAAGTAACCCATAAAGCTGTCAATTCTGAGTGGAGTCCAGAGTAAAAGATAGCTCTTTAACAAGTTCAAGTTACCATGCAATACGTTCTGAAAGTTTTGGTCATATGACAGAGAAGATCCAATGGTACTTGAAAGGTCATTGGCGGATGTTGTTGTTGTTAGGTGCTGTTGAGTCAGTTCCAACTCAGTGACAGTATGTCTAACAGAATAAAACGTTGGCTGGTCCTGCACCATCCTCGCAATCATTGCTATGTTTGAGTGCATTGCTACAGCCACTGTGTCAATCCATCTCATAGAGGGTCTTCCTCTTTTTCACTGACCTTCTAATTTGCCAGGCATGATGTCATTCTCCAGGGACTGGTCCCTGCTGATAATATGTCCAAAGTACATGAAATGAAGTCTCGCCATCCTCACTTCCAAGGAGCACTCTGGTTGTATTTCTTCCAAGACAGACTTGTTCGTTCTTCTGGCAGTTCACGGTATAGTCAATATTCTTCACCAGCACCATGATTCAAAGGCATCAATTCTTCTTCAGTCTTCCTTATTCATTGTAGCTTTTGCATGCATATGAGTCAATTGAAAATACCATGGCTTGAGTCAGGCACACTTTAGTCTTCAAAGTGATATTTTTGCTTTTTAACACTTTAAAGAGGTCTTTTACAGCAGATTTGCCAATGCAATACATCATTTGATTTCTTGATTGATGCTTCCATGAGCACTGATTGGCAGATAGGGATGCTGCATAGAGCCTTTGGCAGATCCTTGAAGATGAATCACAATGTAGTTCATTAGGATTTTGAGACAATGCTATATTATGTTCTTCAGCTATTTATTCTCCTTTTGAGAAACAGCTCCTGGTTTGTTACTAGGCCCTAGTAGAAAGAGTATGCTCAATTATGAACCACAAATTTACTATGCCATGTAACTTGAACTACTGCTTATAAACTGGGTGTTGTCTGATTTACACAACCATAAAATTGACCATTCACGACAACACTCTATCATCATCAAATAGAAGTGATATATACAGGATTTAACTTGAGCATGTCCTGAATGCACACATTAAGTTACATGAGAAAGTGGTATATTTCCTTCTCTCTACCTGTTCCTGTGACATTATGGATTCTTCCTCATGATGGAGGAAGAAAAAAAATTCAGTGCCTGGTTTGATTACAGATGGTTCTGCACAAAATGCTGGCATGACCTGAAAACTGACAGCTGCTAAACTATAACCCTACTCGCTATAACCCTGAAGGGCAGTGTTGAAGGGAAATTCTCCAGGTGACCACATTGAGCTGTGCACCTACTTGTTTATTTATTCTGCAAGGAGAGATGGCCAAAGATACAGATCTACATTGATTAATTGGAAGTGGCTCATGGTTTGTCTGAAGTTAAAAAGGAAATTATTGGAAGGCAGGTTCAAGGAGGCCTGGGAAAAAGGTGTATGTATGTTCTTGTTAGCTACCATCAAGTCAGCTCCCAACTCATGGTGACCCCATTCACAACAGAACAAAATGCTGCCCGGCCCTGCACGATTCCCATGATCACTTATGAATAGGACCATTGTGATCCATAGGGTTTTCATAGGCTGAGTTTTGGAAGTAGATCACCATCTTTTATTCCTAGTCCATCTTAATCTGGAAGTGCCACTGAAGCCTGTTCAGCATCATAACAGCACCCAAGCCTCCAATGACAGATGGAGCTGTGTATGAGGTGCATTGGTGGGGAATCAAACTCAGGTCCCTTGCATGGAAGGTGAGAATTCTACCACTGAATCACTAATGCCCACATAAGTATATGTACTGTTGTTGTTGCTAGTTGCCATTAAGTCAGTTCTAACTCATTGCGACCCCATGTATGCACAGTGAAACTTCTCCATAGGGTTTTAAGGCTGTGACATTTTGGAAGCACATCACCAGGCCTGTCTCCCAAGGCCCCTGTGGTTGGGTTTGAACCACCAACCTTTGGGCGGGTAGTCAAGAGCTTAAATGTTTGCGCCACCCAGGACCTCTCGTGTATGTATATCAAAACAATAAAAAATGTTGCCTTCTAGTCTATTCCAGCTCATAGTGACTCTATAAGACAGAATACAGCTGCCCCGTAGGGTTTCCAAGGAGTGGCTGGTGGATTTGAACTGTCGGCCTTTTGGTTAGCAGCTGTAGCTCTTAACCACTGCACCACCAGGACTCCATGTATAAACCTTTCTAAATAGGCACAATATGTGAAGATATCTGTGTCCCATGTGAATGCTCATGAAACTATATCCACTGCAAAAGGGGATTTCAAAAAACCAATGACGTATTTTGTGCATGTTGGTTATCCACTTTCCTCAACCACTGCTGTACTTGCCCAGTGCATATGGCAGTGGTAATGGTGGTTTTGCATGCATCCATTGACATGGGCTTCCACTCACCATGTTCAAACTGTAGTAACTGTTGGGTGCCCAATTTTCCCAAAGATAACAATAATTAGCACACATTATGGTATCATTCCATGGGGGAGCAATGAACCACCATTGTTTAGTGACTGAATCTGACTAAGACACCTACTTTTGCATAATACCACCTTCTAATGTTATTGACTAGAAAGTATTCATTTGCTTTTCTTAACCCTTCAGTGGCTTACAAAAATGATTTAACTAAACTAATCTTAACTTTTTTGAAATCATTAAAACAGATGATATTTTAGTTGAAAAAGTGATAGACTGTAATACTTATATAACTACAGCAGATATAAGACATTATATAACTACAGCAGATAGTTTTCCCACACAGCCATACAAATATTACCATCAAATATTTAAAAAGACTCCACCCAAACCCCATAATTTTGCCGACATTCTATAGAAAACAGAACATAAAAGCAAGTCTAGTTGATTTAAAGCTTTCTAGTTTCTAGACAGTGTCTTACAAACCCTCAGTTATAATATTTATTCCCCTCCCCCATCATAATTTACTATACAATTTATAATCACACTTGAACTGCCAGTTGTAAATCAAAGAGAATTTTTGAGATGGTAACACAATTCTTTGGAGGACTACTAAATCTCTCCCTTAAGCATACTTGAACTTTCCAATACTCCTCCAGGAAGATGCATAAGATGCAGCACCACGATATTCAAGCTACTTATGTGAGAATATTATGATTTTTTGCTAATTGGGTCATTAAAATACAGGTTTTGATAAAATCTGAACTATTACTTGAATAGGCTCAAGTATGAAGAATGTAAGGCTTTTCCACACTATTGCTTTTAGGGATGAACACATCAGCTCATTCAGCCTGTCAATAAACATACGTTGGTTGATCAGATATTCTTGTCAAGCTAAACTAATATTAACTATTTAAACACCAACTAACTTGACTGACCACCAAAGTGAAATATGTTTATTATTGAAATTTCTCAGTGAAGACAGTGGCAACAGTGAGTAAAAAAAGACATTTAGAAATCCATTTCTGAGATTAAGTCAATAGGTTTTGGTGATAAGAAGGAAAGAAGAAATTGAGGATGACATCATTGCTTGGGTCATTCTCAATGAATCTATAGTACCTTTGCTATCTTACCATGGGAGACTTTCTTTCTAGTCAGAATCTTCCTGGTCAGAATTTAAGCTACTATAATTTGTGGAAAAAAGAAGTAAAGGGGTCAAACATCTGCAAACCTCTTCTTATTCTTTTCAACATTTCTTTCCTTTTGAAACTTAGGAACCCAAGCTCCGGGGCGAAAAGCAAAGGTGCTGACAACTATATCTAAATTGAAAATAATTGGATGCTTGTATGTCAAAGCACTGAGCCACATAAAGAGCCAAATATCTGAACATCAGTAGAAAGGCAAGTGGGTCAGGAGATAACCTGTATATCCCTTGTCCCTATATATCTCTATCTTCTGAAGGCTGGCTTTGGAATTCATGGTGTTCTCTTATAACCCAGTGAAATCTAAGCTTCTTATTATTGCGTGTTAATAGTACTGGACAATTCAACTGAGAGCCCAAGAATGGAAGGGAGCTGTCTTTAAAGGTTTGAGAGAATGTAAGAATCTAAAATAAAGCTTGACAATTCTCTGCACTATAAAAGGAACTATTTCTAAACCAAATCTCTGAGCATAAAAAAACTTTTCTAAGCTAATAAAGAGGTGAAGGGAATGATTAGACAAGCACAAATCAGCCTTGTGATGTGGTCATTAGATTTCAAATTTGTGCATGCAATTCTCACAGAAGGAAAAAATGCTAAATTTTACTCTATGCTAAATTTTAATATTGCTAAGAGATATTGAAATAAGAGACAGGTTAATCTATTGACATAGGGTTTGGTTATTTTAAAATCAACATCCTATACACTCAAAAATAATTTATTTTTATTGTTGTTGAGAATATACACAGCAGAACATACACCAGTTCAACAGTTTTTACAGGTACAATTCAGTGTCATCGATTATATTCTTCAAGTTGTACAACCATTCTCCGCCTCCTTTTCTGAGTTGTTCCTCCCTCATTAACATAAACTCACTGCCCCCTAAGTTTCCTATCTAATCTTTCGAGTTGCTGTTGTCACTTTGATCCCATGTAGATAGATCTTCAAAGAGCACAAGGCTCAAGGCAGACATTTCTTTACTAGTTAAGCTAAACTATTGCCTGGAGAAGGACACCATGCTTGGTAAAGTACAGCATCAGTGAAAACGAGGAAGACCCTCAATAAGATGGATTGACACAGTGGCTGCAACAATGGGCTCAAGCATGGCAATGACTGTGAGGACAGTGCAGGACCGGCAGTGTTTGTTCTGTTGTACATAGGGTCGCTGTGAGTTGGAACCCCCTCAAGGGCGCCTAACAACAACAACAACATTGTTTAGTTTTAAGAAGCCTTCAGGGAATATTTTTAGGTTAAGGTTTAAAAATTTTCCCAGGACAATAGCTTCAGAGATTCATCCAGCATCCATGGCTCCAGAAGTCTGGATTCTGTGAGCATATTCTATACATTTTGACTGGAGTGCAATATGGCTCTGATTCACGAAATCCTTGAAGGGATGAAAATGTTTTATATTAAGAGTCTTCACTTTTCAGTTCAGACTTTTGATGAGATGAAAGTCTGGTATGAAACACTGCAGATACTGGGTACTGGGAAATGATTCCACACTCCACCTTGGTCATAACAACTTCTAAGAGAGTTCTGGAAGGTAGTCCATTACCCTACAAAGGAAACAGCATGGTTTGGGGTCAGTGAACTTGGTCGAAACGAAGCTCGAGCACATCCTTGTTATTCAATTTCCGTAGAGATCCTTTCTAGTATCAGTCTCTTCCTTCCTAACCTGGGGAATCACAATAGCTATCACATCATTGGTTGTGGCTATTAATATAAATAACACATTTAAAGCAACAGTGTCGCAGTTGTTAGTTGCTGCAGAGTTGATTTTGACTCATGGCAACCTCATGTGTGCAGAGTAGAACTACTGCATAGAATTTTCAAGGCTATGACCTTTTGGAAGCAGATTTCCGTACTCATTTTCCGAGGTACCTCTAGGAGGGTTCAAACTGCTAATCTTTCCACTGGTAGATGAGCATTAAACTGCCCCACCCAGGGATTCCAAAGCAATAGCAAATTGCTCAGAATACATTAATGTATTTTTCTTTCCTGCTACTCTTTTCTTTTTCCTTCATGAAAGAGTTAAGATTTTTTTCATCTGCAAGTAATCAAAAACCTCAAATAACAGCACTTTAAACCAAACATAAGTTTATTTTTCTTTTCTGAAAATGTAGGCAGTCCAGGGCTGGTATGGTGCTTCTGTGATCATCCAACTAATGGCCCAATAAAAAACGAAAACCAAACCTGTTGCCGTCACATTGATTCTGACTCATAGCAACCCGATAGGTCGGAGTAGAACTGCCCCATAAGGTTTCCAAGGAGCAACTGGTGGATTCGAACTGTCAGCCTTTTGGTTAGCAGCCAAGCTCTTAACCACTGCACCATCAGGTCTCAATAGTAATCTTCAACTCTAGCTATCACAGTCACATTCCAGGGAAAAGGGAGAGATTGCAAATGCCTTCACTTCATTTATACTGTTTAGAATCCAGACCCAGGGCTTTCACTTGTATCCTATTGGACACAGCTTAGTAACATGGCTGCAAAAATAGCTGGGAGATGTAGTCTTTATCCAGGGGCCAAATGCCCAACTAGAAATAGATTTGTTGTTGTTTTACATCAACTTTTCTTTTTTTTTTTTAATTATTAAGGAAAAAGGGAGGACAGATAAGATGGAAAACTCTCAGCCTCTGCTGTACCTCTTCCCTTCTTCCCTCCCAAACCACCTGAATGGAGTCAGGCATTTCAATGGAATTATAACAAATGGTTATTTTAAAGAGAGGTGTAGCTGTATCTCTATGAAACCAAATTATTCTTTGATTCAACAGACTAATTTGAGTGAAAGATTGAATGGAGCAGATGATTTACCATTGTATGGAATGAATCCCAAATAGAATTATATATTTTATTAATAATCCAAATAATAGATGGCTTTATGTGAATCTATATTAGGTCTGCCAGCTGAGAAATTTAGACAGTAGTGAGGAGAAATGATTACGCATTCATATCTAGAGACATCAACTTTGCAGTAATAATAAAAGGCTTTATTTTTCGGAGAATGTGTAGAGATTTTTCAGAAAAAAAAAAAATCACATCACCTTTTCACATATTTTCTACAAATGAAAAATAAAATGCTATAAAAAAGTAAAGTAAGAGAAAAAATAAGATGTGTCTTTGCACTAAGAATCCAATTAACAGCTGAAAAATACCAACTAAATCAGAATTTTCTGCTTTCATATGGAAGAGGAGGGGCTGGATAGTCCATTTAATTGGGCATAAATTGGCCTATGGGGAAGTAAAAATAAATTTGGAGAAATATATTTAATTCAGGGGTTTGATTATGTTAGCTAGAGAAATAACGTTGGTTTGAATTGAAGTATATATCCTTAAGTCTATGGGACGCAGTGGCGGTTCATTAGAAGAATTCTCACCTTCCATGCTGGAGACCCTGGTTCCATTCTTGCTTAATGCACCTCATTTGCAGCCACCACTCGACTGTCAGTGGAGGCTTGTGTGTTGCTATGATGCTGAACAAGTTTCAGTGGAGCGTCCAGACTAAGATGGACTCCGAAGAAAGGCCTGGTGATCTACTTCCAAAAATCAGCCAACAAAAACCCGGTGGATCAGGATGGTCTGGACGGGGCAGTGTTTTGTTCTGTTGTAAATGGGGTCCCTATGAGTCTGGGGGCCAACTCAATGGCGCTATAACAACAACATGGATATAGCAGTTTTTCAACACTTTGAGTTCAAATATTTCGTTTACAATCCGCCCCCACCCCCACCCCGCCACACACACACAGACACACACATCAAACATTTGGTTGGAAGCTATAAAATTTTATTTTCTGTGCCTATACAATGGATCCTTGGTGGCTCAGTTGTTAAGAGTTCAGATCGGCAGTTGGAATCCACCAGCCTCTACTTGGAAACCCTATGGGGCAGTTGTACTCTGTCCTATAGGGTCGCTATGAGTCGGAATCAACTTGATGGCAACGGGTAACGCTTGCCTGTACCCAAACTTTGACTTCCTGGATTGTACCTGATCAGGTCTGGGGCTGGGGGAGGGCTCTAGGCCAGTATCTTCCCCCAAGGAGCTTGGCCCTGGAGTCTTCACTGTTAAATGATGCGGGACAAGATGACTTTAAGATGGCTGTTACTAGGAGTCTTTCTAGCTCCAGGATTCTTGGCCCCTGTGACTCTATGACTTGAATTTCCTGACAGGTTACCCAGTGTTTGGTGTAGGATAGAAGCAGTCATTTTGTCCAAGGTGACACAAATTGCTGTGGCATCTAGGTTTGGTGCCATCCTTCAAACATTTGAAAATCTTTGCCTGTCACGCATGTAGCGTTACTTTGAATTTGCACGATTTCCCACTGCTGCCGTTTAAATGATAACAGCAGGTTCAAGTGATTTGCAAACTGTCAGAAAAATGACCTCAGACACCCCTGTCATTTCTAGGGGCTGTAGATACACCCTGAGGCTAAACCCACAGCAGAATTTTCAATAAAGTAGGATAAATCCAAGCTGAAGAACTTTCCCGGCTTCTGACACTTCCAACAGTTAGGGCTCAGTCAGCCAGACTCCAGCCCCTGTGTTGTCAGAAACACTGCATTACCTGCTGAGGGAGGGACGCCATAGAACTGCCCAACTCTCAGGAGAAAAATGCTTTGTATTACAACAAAGGCTTTGAATTCGGATTGTTAATCCTAACTATCCTGAAGGACCTATTCCCCTCCACCACCCTAGAATCTACTCCGGATATTTCAACACACTTAAAAAAATTCAGAATTATTTTGAGTGTTTAATATTTTTCTTTTTTTAAATCTGACTAGATTCTACTAGAATTTCAGCTGTTTAGTGGGAGGACCAAGCCGATCTCTTTTGGCGTTGTTTTTCCTCATGTGAAAAACCAACAACAACAACAAAAAAAATCAGTGGTCCATAGTAGGTGCTCAATAAATATATGCTAAATGAATGAATCCAAATTCAGAGGGAAGGGCTTCTATGAAGCCCAAACAAGTAGCATGTTGGGGGTTAATAATTAATCCATGTAATCCATGCTACTACATTATTCTGACATAACTGTGACCTTCTACCAATTTGTGCAAATTTCTGCCCACCATTAAGTTCTCTTGCTTAATTTGGTTTCAAGTCACATCATTTTCCTCTCTGTGGTAATGTACTTTTTACTGTGCTATAGATTTTCTAAATGCATGCAAATGTACGGAAGATGGCTCATTTTGTTATCAATTCCCCAACTGCTGGCTCTGTAATCATTAACTAATTGTCTCTGTGCTCTATTGACAACTTGGCCACCTTCTTGCTAATTTTTGCTGACACAATGGAGGCCCCCAAGAACTGGGCTAACCTTTGCTGGCCACTGAAGAGTCACAGGTGGGAATTCAATTGATCGAGTTGGCCTTTGGTGTGCAGGAAAACCTCATCAGCGTTCCAAGCGATTTGTTTAATGAGGCATCATTAATTGACAATGGGCAGGTGGATGGGGAAGTTCCTTTTTCGATGAGTATTATTTTGTTAAAGTGGCCCAGAACTTAGAAAAACAAAACCATGAGTAAGGGTGAAACTAGTTGCGGGCCAAAGATTATGCTTTAACTTAACTCTAAGGTAAGAAACTGAGGCAGCAGATCACTTCCTTGAATTTCTGGTCTTCTGAGAAGCTGATAATACTATGGAAACTTGCATTTTAAGAGATGTATCATAAATCACCTGCCATGAATATTTCACTGTTAAAATTTGTGAGATGACTGTACAAGATTAGGAATATGAACATTTGTTCATTTTCTTCTAAGAAAAACTAGGTGGGGCCTGATTGGGCTATAGCTGTGAAGTGAACACCAAGAGCTGGTATCAAACCTTGAATATAGTATCACCATCAGATGAAGGACATCATGCTTGGTAAAGCAGAGGGTCAGTGAAAAAGAGAAAGATCCTCAATAAGATAGATTGACACAGTGGCTGCAATAGGCTCAATCATAACGATGATTGTGAGGATGGCGAAGAACCAGGCAGTGTTTCATCCTGTAGTACATAGGGTCTTTGTGAGTCTAAGCAGCCCGGTTACACTTTTGTGCATCAGCCAGCAGTAGCATTCAATTGTTCAAGCAATATTTATTGTTGTGATTAGTTGCCATTGAGGCAACTCTGACTCATGGTGACTCCATGTATAACAGAATAAAACATTGCCCAGTCTTGAGCTCTCTTCATGATTGTTGGTATGCTCAAGTCCATTGCTGCAGCCATAGTGTATTTTGAGTGCTTTCCAAACAATGGGATTCATCTTTCATCACTATGTCAGATAATATTCAGTTATCCATAGGTTTTCATTGGCTAATTTTGGAAAGTAGATCACCAGTCCTTTCTTCCTAGGCTGTCTGAGTCTGGAAGTTCCGCTAAAACCTGTCCATCATGGATGTCCCTGCTGCAATACCAGTGGCATAGCTTGCAGTATTATAGCAACAACCAAGCCACCATAGTATGACAAACTGACAGATGAGTGGTGGAATATGTACTGAGCACTGATTATATGGCAGGTGGTAAGTTCAGCAGTTGGCTGCTAACCCAAATGTTGGAGATTCGAGTCCACCCAGAGGAATCTCAGAAGAGAACACTAGTGATCTATTTCCAAAAAAATCTGCATCAAAAACCCTATGGAGCACAGTTCTACGCTGACCCACATTGGCTTAATGGCAACTATTTTTTTACTGGTTCTAGGTAATGGATATACATCAGTTAACAACAGAGATTAAAAAAAAAAAAAGCCCTCCCATGAGGAGCTTACCTTTGAATTATGGGAGAGAGACCATACACAGGAAAGACAGTAAATGAGTAAAATATGTAACATGTTACAAGTTTATAGGTATCTTTATTAAAAAACAAACAAACAACAACAACAAAAAACAGAACAAAACAGTGGGATCAGGAGGGTGGGGTGGAGTTACGTGCGGCAATTTCAATTAATGTAGTTAGGACGGGCCCGCATGGAGAACTCGAGGAAGTCAGCTAAGCTAAGGAAAGAGCATGGCAGACAGAGGGCACAGGCAGGTGAAGATTGTATACTGGAGTGGGTTTGGCGTATTCTGGGAACATGATGGAGCCCTGTGGCTGGAGTGGAGTGAGCAAGGGCAGCATAGGGAAGGAGATGAGATCAGGGAGGTGGTGGAGGTTGGATGACAGAGAGGAACATATCAGTACTTTAGACCACTGCAAGAAGGTTGACTTTCAGAGTAGAGAAACAAGGAACCATGATACAGAATTTTAACAGAGTCAGGAAACTGATCTAAGATGTACAAGAATAACTCTGGTTGCTATGGTGAGAACAGAGAACATATAAATCAATTGTTGTTGTTGTTAGCTGCCATGAAGATGGCTCCTGACTCATGGTGACCTCATGCACAGCAGAACAAAACACTCCCTGATCCTGTGCCAGCCCCGTGATTGGTTGTAGATCAGACCACTGTGATTCATAGAATTTTCATTGGCTGATTTTCAGAAGTAGATAGTCAGGCTTTTCTTTCTGATCCTTCTTAGTCTGGAAGCTCCCCTGAAATCTGTTCTGCATCACAGCAACATACAAACCTCCAATAACAGTCAGATGATGACTGCATATGAGGAGCATTGGCTGGGAATCGAACCTGGGTCTCCTGCATGGAAGGTGAGAATTCTACCACTGAACCGCCAATGTCCCCTGAAACAGTGCACATTTTTAATTATAAAAATAATTATAAAAAATTATTAAAAATAAAAAATAGAGTTTTTTTTTTTTTAGAAAGCCTTCCCATGAGGAGCTTACCTTTGAATTATGGGAGAGAGACCATACACAGGAAAGATAGTAAATGAGTAAAATATATAACATGTTACAAGGTTATAGGTATCTTTATTAAAAAATAAACAAAAAACAATGGGATCACTAAACATTTTAGTGAATAAGAAGTGTGTCTGCATATTTATCAATTTCCACTAATTTGGGATTTCTCTTCTTGTTTGTTTTCTGGGAGGTTGGTGTGGAGGCGCTTCCGTTGGTTTTACTAAGAGTTCATTGTCTTTGTCAAATGAGCATGTCAAGGGAAAAGTAAGGAAGAGGAACCACACTGACAAATTGCATATTTAAAGGAGCTAAATTATGTGGATCTGGGGTGCAAATGCCATGGATCAGAGAGAGCCATGGGAAAGTGGGCGCCCATTTTGACTGCGCTGATTCTGTTGGTAGTTGCCAAAGGCAAATAAATAATCTGGCATCTAATATCCAAACAAGAAATAAACTTGGTGCTCATTGATTTTCAAGAGAACCCTCTCCCTTGGCTGCACTGCCCATCCCAGGACTAAAGTGCAGCACCAGGGTCATCACCTTTGGAACATGATGTAAGCTGTTTCTCGTTTTGCATACCCTTGAAAATACAGAAAAGAATCAGGAAGGATATAAAAATGATCATTATTTGTGATACCCAGAAGTAACCATCAGGAGACATTTGCATGTCTCCTTTTAATTTTTTTTTAATAATTGCGGTCATGGTGCATCATTCCAAACTCACAATCTACAAGAGCTTTGGGCATTATATGTGCTCAGGGAACACACGAATGAGTCATAAGTTATTTTATAGCTTACTGATCCATCAAGCTCTTATCAGATCAGTAAAAGCCCTCTAGAAGTATAATTTTAACTAACAGTACTTAAAATGCCTCTGCCCCACGACAACAATTAATTTGAACCCAGGTAACCCAGAAGAGATCATTTGATTTTGTAGTTTCCATTTGAATCCCTGTGTACCTTGGTCAAGTTATTCAGTTTCCTTACTTGTACAACAGAGAGAATATTAGTAACTATCCACAAGTGGTTTTTGTGAAGAGTAATTGAGCTGATCCATAGAAAGCCCCATAGAGAATGAGTAGTGCATTGTAAGATTGTCATGTTATTATGATCATTACTATTATTATTCTCTTAACTGTGACTTTGTGTTATCTGTGACCTCATTTTTTTCTCAAGGACCTATTATTCACAGTTAATCAAAGATTTGAGTTCAATTAATTTAGCGAACCAATCAATAGGAAAATTAGTAAATTCACGAGATGGTTCTTTTACTGAACTGCGCTGCCCTTTTGGTAACTAGATCACAGACTTACTAGCAGTTAGATTTCTGTTGCAATTTAGTGTTATTTACATTTTTTAACACTGAATTAACTACCAAACTTGAAAGATAATTTAGTCTACATCTAAGAAATAGTGTGTTACTACCCACGACAAAGCTAGTGACATCACAGATTGAATAGCTTTTGTAAATGTTGTGAAAGCTTAAACAGTCCCTTTCGGGAATAAACATCTTAAATAACTGGAATTCAGACCCATAATCTGGCTATTATCTAATCAACACTAACCAGTAACCACTTACCATTGAGTCAATTCCAATTCATGGTGACCCCATGCGTGTCAGAGTAGAATTCTGCTCCACAGGGTTTGCAATGGCTGTGATCTTTCAAAAACAGATCACTGAGCCTTTCTTCCAAGGTGCGTCTGGATGGATTCGAACCACTAACATTTTGGTTCGTAGCTGAGTGCTTAACCATTTGTGCCATTCAGGGACTCTGGTCAATTATAGTAATACTTAATTAAAAGAGAGAAAATAAACAGGAACTGTCATGGTTTGAATTATGTCCCCCCAAAAATGTGTGCATCAATTTGGCTGGGCCATGATTCCCAGAATTGTGTGGTTGGCCTCCATTTTGTGATTGTAATTTTATGTTAAAGAGAATTAAGGTAGGATTGTAACACCACCTTTACCCAGGTCACATCCAATGTAAAGGGAGTTTCCCTGGGGTGTGGCCTGCACCATCTTTTATCTCTCAAGAGATAAAAGGAAAGGGAAGCAAGCAGAGAATGGGGGACCTCATACCATCAAGAAAGCAGTGTCAGGAGCAGAGTGCTTCCTTGGGACTGGGGTCCCTGAGCAGAGAAGCTCCTAGTCAAGGGGAACCCCTAAGAGAAGAAGGCTGACAGAGAGAAAAAGCCTTCCCCTGGAGCTGACACCCTGACTTTGGACTTTTAGCCTACTTTCTGAGGAAATAAACTTCTCTTCGTTAAAACCATCCACTTGTGATATTTCTGTTATAGCAGCACTAGATGACTAAGACAGGAACAAATCTACCCAATAATGAAATACTCTGAAAAGCAAGATTAACACAATTACCAAGGAGAAAGATGGGACCATTTTTTACATGACTGTTATTCCTGACTGCTTTAAATGGAAATAGAGTCTACATGTTTAGCAACATCTTTCAGCACAGGCTCCTCCCTGGAGTTTGACATTTTGACAAAGGGTCATATTAGTTTTTATTGTTAATTTATTGTTAAGAGCAAAAAATCAGTTTCTAGTCTTTATACGCAAACCTGATGTAAGAGATATTTTCCTTCCCATCATTGCTATTTCTCATTTTACCAAAAAGATATTTCCTTCTCCTCTGACAATTTATTTTCTAATAGCCCGATAACCCTCAGTCACACAGATGATAATTTAGTTTTAAAATGTTTACAATGCAATATCTAGACCAAAACACTGACAAAGGACTTCCTCTGTAGGCCGCTTGGTTGGTATCCTAAGATGGCATCTATTTGGTTGTATCCATGGGTTGCCATGGAAATAATTTATCATTGTTGTCAAAGATGGACAGTTCACATACATTTTAAATAGGGATAATATAGAAACTTTTTCATAAAAAAAGACTTTTCTGTCATTGCCTCTGAGAACCTAGTTCTAAGATGCAATCTGTGGCATTGCAGTTCAATTATGAGCACCATTAGCATTACATTTCTGTACATATTTTCAAGAATATTTTAAAATGTAATCCATCTTTTTGAAACTCCCTGGTTTTCTATCTCTAACCCATCTAATATTGCAGAAAACTAGGAAAAGATTGCACACATTTGCATTTTGTTTTCATGGTATACCACACGCTCATACACACATATGCACTTGTTTAAATTGGGTAATCAGCTTATTATTTCTCTTTTGAATACTATTTGCTTAGTAAAATATTATCGGACAGAATACAACCATTTATGTTCAAAAGAACCAGCAAATGCCTGTATTCCAAATTGTGTAAGTCCCCACCCCCTCAATAGTATATGTGTATATACATGTGTCATCACAAATGTTCTAGAATAATTTGGTAACTTGATTTTTTTCTCTATGCAACCTTTGGGGGGCCTGCTAAACTGTCTCGTTCTCATTCTTAGAAGTGTCATTATGATTGTTTCAACTGTGCAGAATGCCAGTAAGTTGGCAAGTGTGGAAAAACTGAGAAACACATGGCAATGGTGAATCTATTAACTGTACAATTTTTCTGATTAATTGGTGAAAACAAAAATGTTGCCTAGGTTTTTACCAAGAAAAATCTGGGCTCTCTTGGAAAGCCATTTTCTTCTTCCATAGAAAGTAGACAAATGTGGTTACCACAGTTAATATAAATTGAATTTTAAAACCTCATTCATGGAAAGTAGATAATAGAGTGACCAACTTGTCTCTATTTCCCCAGAACTGTCCTGTTTTTAAAGCTCAGAATTCTGCATCCCAGGAAATCACTCAACCGGAGGCAAACCAGGAAATTTGTTCACCCTACAGCATATTATTAGTTCAGTTGCCATCAAGTTTATTCTGACTCAACGGTAACCACATGTGTGTCAGAGTAGAACTGTGCCCTACAGGGTTTTCAATGCTTAGTTTTTTTCTCAGAAGTAGATCACCAGGCCTTTCTTCTAAGGTGCCTCTGGATGGACTTGAACCTCCAGCTTTTTGATTAGCAGCCAAATAGTTAACTTTTTGCACCACTCAGGCGCCCTACAGTGTATTTGGAAGTATTATTATCTATCTATCTTTTCTTTTTTTTTTTTTTTAACCCATGGATAGGTGTTACAGTCTTAATACTTGTGTTTATTTATTTATTTATTTAAATTATGGCATGTGTACATGTGACAATACCACAATTTATGTTATGATGCTATCAGGACTGCTTGTTTAGAAAGAGCCCTTTTAAAAAGGTGATTTTGAATCTAGTGTTCCTCCTTTTGGAGTTCAGGGCTGGCAGTGGGGGTGCCAGAATAAAAAAGACGCACCCAGTGGAGAGTACCCTTTGAAGCCAGCCTGCCATTTCTTTGCCACTGGAACCCTGTAGGTGGAGCCCTGTGCTAATTTTTATGGTCTCTCCACACAGATTGACTTCCTTTGGGTTGATGATGATTGATTATTGTGGTTTCTTCATTACTTTAAACCTAATCAGTGCTCGGAGTAATTTGAGTAATGATTGCTCATTATTGGCAATTGTGGAGTTTAAGGCTTTCTTTATTTTGCTTCACAAGGCAGCCAGTTGGGAAACACTGCGAAGCATCCTCCTTCATACACATTTTCAAGGAGAGAGTGGGAATAAATGATTCACAAAGCTCAGTGATGGACAGGAAGTCAGGGAGGTTTTGTAGAAGTTATAGTACATATTTTCTTGGCAGGCAACAGTGACAGTTCCACTAAATCAAATGTGAGAATCAAAGAGACAGATCTTACTAGATCTCAAAGCCATTCAGGCTTTTACTGAAATTCCTGAGTTCAATAAATCATGCTATTTCATATAATATCGTTATACTACTCTGTCTTATGAATGAAGATCTATGATTCTCTAAACAATTTGCTATTGTTAAGAAAAAGATAATTAATGATACTAACATGTAAGCCAATGCCTTTTTACATTACAACTTACTAGAAGCTGCCATTTTCAAGGTGTCTTCCCCACTCTCTTCAGTTAAATCAAGTTTAAAAGTAAGTTCCTCTTCTATTGGTTGATTGATTTACAACATTAAAATTGGCTACACAAGAGGGAAACATTTTAGGCTGCTCAGCAAATAAATAATTTACAAAGTCATTAGATATCTAAGGATATTACATATGCTGGGTTTATTAAATTGCCTTCCAATAATGTTTGAAGACCCTTGAATTCATAAAAGAGACAAAATATGAGACTCCACTTGATCTAAAATCACAGATAAAGTTGCCTGTTTTTTTTTGTTTGTTTGTTTGTCTGTTTGTGTGTATGGATGATGATATTAACACTCTGCCAGGGCATTCATAGTCTTAGATCACCACAAACAAAGCTATTATCCCTTAGAAAAGGTGGCAATCTGATCTTCACATTTAAAGTAATGTAAAGTTATGACCACAATCAACACTAGGAAAACTTTCAAAAATTCTAAACATATATTATTGTTAAATGTATAACAGTAAATTTGCACACATATTTTTGGATATGATAGTGATAAAAACATCAGTTCTTATAAGTTAGATATTTAACACAATCTCAATAAAAATAGCACCAGATTGTTTTCTACAGATAGATTTGTTGTAAAATTTTTGTTAAAGTTTAGGTGAGCAAAAGGAAGAAAATGGAAGAGATGTGAGTCTTCTGGAGCCCTGGTGGTGCAGTGGTTAAGAGCTATGCCTGCTAACCAAAAAGGTTGGCAGTTCGAATCCACCAGCTGCTTCTCAGAAACCCAGTGGGGCAGCTCTACTCTGTCCTATAGGGTCTCTATGAATCAAAACCAATTCAACAGCAATGAGTTTTTTGTTTTTTTTTTTTTAAAGAATCTTCCCAGACTCCAAAAGATATTATAAAGCCTTTATAATGAAAGCAGTGTGGTGTTGGTTTACAAACAGACAACCAAAGGAAGAGGATAGAACATTCAGACATAAATTTAATTACATATAGAAATTCATTACACAATAAAACATGACATCAAAAATAAGGAGGACAAAGATAGGCTTTTTCAAAAGATGTCTTGGGATATGTGGAAATACTTTTGAATTGGATCCATTCATCAGAATTTATGCTAGCATAAGTTCTAAAGGAATTATGTACTAGAAGAAAACATAGGTGAATTCAGGGGAAATTTTTGCTCACCTGATAACCAAAAGATCAGCAGTTCTAATCCACCAGCTGCTCCTTGGGAACCCTAGGGGGCAGTTCTACTCTGTCCTATTACAGGGTTGTTATGAGTCGGAATTGACTGGACGACACCTAACAACAACAACAACATAACTGAAATCCAGAAACAATGAGGAACATTTGATTTAAAAAAATAGTATGCCCATGGACACATCCAAACTCCCCGAGGGACTGAGTTGCTGGACGGAGGGCTCTGGGGACCATGGTCTTGGGGAACATCTAGCTCAATTGGCATGACACTACTTATAAAGATAATGCTCTACATTCTACCTTGGTGAGTAGTGTCTGGGGTCTTAAAAGCCTGT
>NW_004443955.1:16506382-16566739 GCF_000243295.1 Trichechus manatus latirostris
GTTGAGAATTTAGAGGGTTAAAATGTTGTGGGGTTGTTAACCAATGTCATAAAACAGCATGTGTGTTACTGTTACATGAGAAACTATCTGTTCTGTAAGCTTTCACCTGAAGTACAATAAAATATTAAAAAAAAAAAATAGTATGCCATATACAAAGTAAAAATACGAACAACAAACAGGGAATATTTTAACTTATATCGAAGATATATGGTTCATATCTCTAATATATAAATACCTTATAAAAATAAGGAAAAAATCAATTACTCATTTAAGAATGGAATAGAAATATGAATAGTAACTTCATAGAATAAGAAATGCAAATAGTCCTCGACCATGTGAAAAGATGGCTAAACTAAATACAAACTAAAACTACATTGAGATATTACTTGTCGCCCATAAGAGTAGCAAAAATCCATATGTTTGACCATCAAGACTGCAACATAAACTCCTGTTTGAATTTCCATCCTGCCACTCTGTGATATAGATTTTGGACCAAAATCTGTATCAGTCAAAGTTCTCCAGAGAAACAGAACCTATATGTATGAACAAGTAGGATATATATTGTTAGTTGCCAAGTTAGTTGTCAAGTCCATTCTGACTCATGGCTACTCCAAGTGTGCAGAGTAGGACTGCTCCATAGGGTTTTCAAGACTGTGACCTTTAGGAAGCAGAATCGCCAGGCCTTAATTCTGAGGTGTCTCTGGGTGGGTTTGAACTGCCAGACTTTTGGTTAGCAGTTCAACGTTTAACCATTTGTGTCACCCAGAGACTACACATAAATATAAATATAAATGTATACATATATATATACACATAAATTCTTTATTTTAAGGAATTGCCTCACATAATTGTAGGGGCTGGCAAGTCTGGAATCTGTAGGGCAGGCTGATAGGGTGGAAACTCAGGTGGGAGTTGACATTGCAGTCTTGAGTCTACAGGTTGTATGACAGGCCAGCAGGCTAGATGATCTCCTGGAGAGGCGGTAGATAAACAGTCATTATCATGCCTTGATGGTGGGACTGTAAAACAGTCAGTCCTTGTAAGAAGACGTTGACAACATGTAGCAAAACTACATATGCGTTTACCCTTTGATCCAGAATTCCCACTTTTGAGAATCAATACATTGGGTAAAAAAAAAAAAAAAAAAAAAAAGACACATGCAAAAGGCTATTCAGTGCAGCGCTATTTGTAAATGACCAATAACAGAGGACTTGATGAATAAAGGATTAAACGTAAATCAGTGGAGTTCAACTTCTACATAGATGTATAAAGGAATGAGAAATCTCACTATATACTGATATGATCACCAAGATATATGTTTAAGTGTAAAAAGCAAGGTAGAGAAAAGTAAATAATATGTTATCATTCGTCTAACGTAAAAACGGCTGAGAACTATCTTTATATTCTGATACACGGAAATCACCAATATATATTAAGTGATTTAAAGAAGCAAGCGAAAAGTGAATACTGTGCTACCATTTAGTTCACGCCTCGCCTCTTATCTAAGTATTCCATCCAGTACCAAGCTAGCTAAACGATCACGTCTGACTTTGGCGTTAACATTGTTGAGATACTTGGCGCTGCACATTATGGTTTAAAATTTGCTTGCCATATCTAGTTTAACTTAACACCTTTTCCTCATTTTTAATTGTTTTTACTTTGACTGAGGTAAAATTCATATTACATAAAATTAACCATTTTTAAGTGTACAAGTCAGAGGCATTAAGTACACTCATAATGTTAGTCAACGATTGTCTATATCTGGTTCCAAAACATTTTTATCAACCCGAAAGGGAATCCCATAGCCATTAAGCAGTCACTCTCTATTGAAAGAACAAAACAAAACAAAACCAAACAAATGAAAAAACCTCACTGAGTTGGACAGGATTTATTGCTGGAGATGACACAGTTCTATGAGCCCGGCTCTTCATCAGTGGAGAGTGGATGTTCATGTGCCTCCTTAACACGACCCCCTTAGAGACGGAGTCAAACAATGAAACCAGTTGATGGCGATGAGAGCTGGGATCACAGACGCTTGGTGAAGGACTCGCGCACCTAGAACCTGAAAGTTTTACGAAGATTACATCATCCAGAGTGCTTTAGACCCAGGCAGATTGGATCAAACTCCATTTGTGCCTCTTATTATCTCTATGACCTTGAGTAGATTATTACATCTCTGATAAGTATCAGTAGAAAGTGCACAGTCACAGTTTTTAACATGTGTGAAAGGCAAGAAAGAAATATTAAAGATCAATTTACTCATATGAGAGAAGCTTTCTTCTTTTCCCTTTTACATGTGGAATTGATAAAGACTTCACCTATCTGCATGAAGACTTCTTCAACACATTGTATTATATATCACACTTATTGTGTTTATTCATTTTAACAAATATCTAACTTCCTCTAGTAAATTACCATACCTCAGAGGGAAGGGACCATCTTATATTTATCTCTGGAAGACAATAAATAGTACTTTATGTAGCACGAACTAGCAGTTTTATATACACATATGTATATAGATATAATCTTTACTGGAGCAGATCACCAGGCCTTTTTTTCCTGCAGAGCCGCTGGGTGAGTTTGAACTGCCGACCTTCGCACCACGACGGCTCTCTCTATATTTATTTTTTTAATAAGGTAATGCATTTCTCAGTGGTCTGGTATCCGATTCATCTTATTCTAATGAGAAAAAAAATTAAGCCGAAACCATATAATATTGCCTTGTTCCATGGAAAGCAGCTAAATTCTTGGTTGGACTTTTGTTCAAAGAGATTGATGAAGCATCTCACGATGATCTGCCTTCCCTTTGTATGCACGTGAGGTACGTGCAGGACAAAGCCAAGTCCACTCTCCACATATGTCTGAGTTATCAACTGATAGTCAAAGGCCCATTGTCAGTGGTGTGCCCAGTGACTAAGATGCTGCAAAACCAGGAATCACAAATTCTGCCCCTGAGGTGATCACGCTGTCACATGGGCCTTTAGGCACCATTATGGTGGTGCGTGGGGCTGCCTTGTTAAAGAGCATTTCTGAGGCAGTCCAGCTGCTTGCTGGGGCTACAATTTGTTCAATATAGACTAGAATAACTAGTATAAATTTAAAAAAAAAGAAAAAAAATCTACCTTTTGGAATGTTTCACTACTAAAAAGCAAAACAGTGTCTTGTTCTAATATTTTAATAGTATAACAACGGAATAATATCATTATCTGAACTTGGCTAAATATTACAAAAACAGTATCATTTCTTTTTTTTTTTTACTATCTTTTTTTTTAGTTACGCTTTAGATGAAGGTTTACAGACCAAACTAGCTTATCGTTAAACGGTTAGTACACATATTGTTTTATGACATTGGTTTACAATCCCACGACATGTCAACACTCCCTTCCCAACATAGGGTTCCCTATTACCAGCTTTCCTTCCCATCCTGCCTTCTAGTCTTTGCCCCTGGGCTGGTGTGCCTCTTTAGTCTTGTTTTGTTTTGTGGGCCTGTCTAATTTTTGGTTGAAGGGTGAACTTCAGGAGTGACTTCATTACTGAGATAAGAGGGTGTCTGGGGGCCATACTCTTGGGGTTTCTACAGTCTCTGTCAGGCCAGTAAGTCTGGTCTTTTTTTGTGAGTTAGAATTTTGTTCTACACTTTTCTCTAGCTCTGTCTGGGACCCTCTATTGTGATCCCTGTCAGAGCAGTCAGTGGTGGTAGCTGGGCATCATCTAGTTGTACTGGATGGAGGCTGTGGTAATTGTGGTCTATTAGTCCTTTGGACTAATCTTTCCCTTATATCTTTAGTTGTCTTCATTATTCCTTGCTCCCGAAGGGGTGAGACCAGTCGAGTATCTTAGCTGGCTGCTCTCAGGCTTTTAAAACCCCAGAAGCTACTCACCAAAGTAGAATCTAGACCATTTTCTTTATAAACTATGTTATACCAATTGAGCTAGATGTACTCCGAGACCATGGTCCCCACAGCCCTCAGCCCAGCAATTCGGTCCCTTGGGAAGTTTGGATGTGTCTATGGAACTTCCATGACCTTGCCTTGTACAGGTTGTGCTGGCTTCCCCAATATTGTTTACTGTCCTACCGTTCGTTCACCAAGTTACCACTTGTCTGTTGTGTGTTTAGTGTTTTTCCATCCCCACCCCGTCCTCCCTCATAACCATCAAAGACTGTTTCTTTTTGTGTGTGAAACTTTTCATAAATTTTTATAGTAGTGGTCTCATACAATATGTGTCCTTTTGTGACTGACAACAATATCATTTCTGATCAAAATATTTGAGTATTTATTTTGTATATTTATATTATGGACAATGCAGGGGGCAAAATGTGAAAGGCAAAAGACTTATCTCTGAGGTTTGAATGGGAATAAGTAATGTTATTTTAAAATAATTTGACCTAATCTTTAAGTTTAGAATTTAGCAAATGCTGAAGTTACAATTGTGATACAATTTAGTATCATAATACCCGAAACCCTCTCTTATTCTCCTAATTAGAATTTTTCAAAGTTGACTCTCTGTTAAATTTTAATATAATATTAACAATAATAATAACTAGTATTTAAATGGTGTTCCCCATTGCCATGAATAGATTCTGACTCATAGTGACTCTATAGGATGGAGTAGAACTGGCCATAGGGTTTCCTAGACTATAATCTTTAAAGAAGTAGACTGCCACATCTTTCTTTCATGGAGCAGCTGGTATTTTGAACTGACAACCTTTCAGTTAACAGCCAAGTGCTTAACCACTGTGCAACCAGGGCTCCTTTTAAAGGATGTTAGACATTATAATTTTTTTTTTAAATAATTTTCATGTATCCTGTGATTGTTAAGGTTGTGTGTCGACTTGGCTGGCCCATGATTCTCAGTAATTTGGTGGTTATGAAGTAATTTGGTAGTCGTATGATGATGTGTTCACTCCCATAATAAGATTTGATATAATGTGATCACCTCCATGATAGGATCTGCTGTGAGTAGCCAATCAGTTGAAAGGGAGTCTCCTTGGGGTTGTGGCCTACATCAAATATAAGTGGACTTTCTGGCAAGTCTCTCAGGCTTTTGATTGCTCTGGATCCTGCAGCTGGCTCCTGTTCGCCTGGCCTCTGGTTCTTGGGACTTGAGCTAGTAGCTTGCCTGCCTTCTTGCCTGCAGATCTTGGGATTTGTTTTGAAGCCTGTGAGCAAGAGCTCTGTTGTCTGACCTGCTGATCTTGGGTTTCGCCAGCCCCTGCGGCTGCATGAATCAGGAGAAGCCTCCAGCCTGACCCACAGACTTGGGATGTCCAGCCTCTACAACCATGTGAGCCATTTTCTTGATATAAATCTCTATATATAGACATTTATACACTTTATTGGTTTTGCTTCTCTAGAGAACCCAGCCTAAGACATACACTATCCAATTATATGGAGCCCTGGTGGCACAGTAGTTAAGAGCTACAGCTGCTAACCAAAAGGTCGGCAGTTCACATCCACCACCCACTCCTTGGAAACCCTATGGGGCAGTTCTACTCTGTCCTATAGGGTCACTATGAGTTGGAATCAACTCGACAGCAACGAGTTTGGTTTGGGTTTTTTAATCCAATTGTATATTCCCAATAACCCTGTGATATATTTATGGTATTATTTGCTCTATTTCACACTTGAAAAACTGGGACCAAAAAAGATACATGCCTTACTGCAGGACACACAGCTAGTCATACTCAGAATCCAAATTTAAAGCCGGTTCTGACTCCAGGACTTTGATCTTATTAGTAAACCATGCTGTCTACAGCTGGAAATGGTATTCTAGAAATTTCTAAATAGTTTCATTGTGAAAGTATACTAATAGCGGAGCCCATCATCATATCATGTATGTTAAAAAAAAAAAAAATCCAAACTCAAAGAAATTGAAACATAAGGTTTATTCCCAGCAGTCTTTCTACATGCATACAAGGGGATCATTTCACCTCTGAAAACCAGTGGCCCAAAGTAGGCTACTTACAATTGTTAAAAATAAACCCTTGAATTAGCTTGAAACAATAATATAATAATTGATTGTTTCATAATTTAATAAACGGTTTGCAAATTGTTGAGCACGAGTTTCCCATGCATAAAGGAAAAATGAAAAAGAAGCACTCCTGAGGATTAGAGACTTCACAGAAGTTTTTATGTATTTTTTTTCTGAGTGAATACAAGTTCCATGATGACCAAGTACCTAATGGCTACTCAGTTAACATTAAAAAGTAGCTGCTAAAAATTTTGCTCTCCATCTACCTGCAGCCATGAGACCTCTTGAAATTTAAATTAAGAAAGCCATTAAATCTGGAGGTAATGGTTTTGTTATTGACTACCCTTTTCTAGCAGGAAAAGCAAATTTACAACGCTGGAGAACAATTTCTGGGGGTGACAGTCAATGATTTTACAGTTAAGTTTTGGTTTTGTGGATAAGAAAAAACCTTTGAAATCAAAGTTAGATGTCTGTAATAATTTATTTTCTTTGACACTTATAAAGAACAATGCAGCAATCAAGACAAAATTAAAGTACATCGACAACTCTTGAAGAATATTTAAATGAAATTCCATGTATAACACAGTTGTCCTTCTTTTTTGTATTAAACTCTCTTGCACTCACCAAGGACGCCAGAAGCTCTGCCTGCCCTCTGTCCCCTAATCCCTGCCCTGACATGGGTGGTGTCCAGAATGGTAGAGAAGGGCCTTCTCTCATGCAAGCACCAAGGGGTGCAGTGTCAATAAGTCATTTTAAATCCATAATAAAACCAACACAAAGTTTGTCTATTTCTGGTGTTACCATTTACCAGCAATTTTAAGTAATGTCCCTAATAAAATACTCTTGAGTATGCAAACAGCTCCCACCTCCCCTCCCTTTTTCCCTTTGGTTTGCTACCTCCTGAACTCCAGGTCACATTGCTTATATTTCTCCTCTTTCAGTCCTGTCTAAGTGCAACCCTATTTTGATCCTGCCCTCCTCTACCCATTCTGCTGAGTCCACATCACAAAAGACAGGTGGGGGTGGGAGGAGAGGCATAAACCTCCACAGATATTTAGTAGAAAGGTGTGGAGGGTGGGTTAAAGGGAGAATCTCTCAGTGAAGTCAAAATTCCTTTTAGCCTATAGGGTGGGTGGGAAAAGAGAGAAGAGGCAGAGAACATTCAGGCAAAAAGGAATTATCAGCCCTGTTAGAATCACATGATCCCAGAGAGACTGAGTGGCCCAGAGCCAGTGTGTGGCTGCTGGCCCTGAAGAATAAGCAGTATCCAAAAGGAAGGTGGGAAGTGGAGAATGTATAGCTGCTTGGGACAATGAACTTGGTTTAGCTTTTGTCTCTGGATTCTGAAAATAGCCTTGAAATTGCAAGAGCAATTAAGGTGCGCTTTGTTTTCCAAAATAGCCATGCAACACTACAAGGTGTGTAAATAAGTAAGGAGCTGCACAGACCCCTCCCTGGTAACAGGTCTCCTGAAGGGAGGGGGCATGATGGAATAATCATGCATATTCATTGTTTCGTGCATATGTATTCAGTCTCCAGTCATGCATATATATGGAGGTCCCAATGACTTATAAGGGACTCTGGAGCTTGAAGCTTTCTCTTTGGGGCTTCCTGGGTTGATGAGAAGATGGGAGACGGTGCAGCATGTCTCTGAGGACAATGGAAGCCTCGGACTGCCAGAACCTCAACCAGACCTTGCCTGATGAGTCTTTTCTCTTGTAGCCTTTCTAGTTATAATAAACGGGTAACTGTAAGGATAGTTAATAGTATCTATGAATTTGTGAGCTGGTATAGAGAATTAACAAACCCACATCAATGAGTCAGCAGGGACTGGCAGTCTAGAGTCCCAATTTCGAACTGCTGTCTGGTGGTCAAGGAAAGGCTGCATGGACAGTTGATGAAGAAAAGTGTACTTTTAGCTTGTGACCTACCCCCAGTGGACTAGAGAGAGAGAGAGTGAGAGAGAGGGGGGCCAGGTGGTCTAAAGTGCAAGGAGTTGTGCAGACTCCTGAGCCTAAGGCTGGTACCAGATAACCTGGCCCTTGGGTGATCAGGAATTAGGTCTGACCTAACTCTGGGTGGTTAGGGTCAGACAGGAAGTGCCATGAAGTGGCGGGTAACAAGAAAGAAATAAAGGTGAGGTTTGCCCACCTTGCCCCTTTCTTTAGTAGCTAGCTTCACAGTAGCAGATAAAGATAGCTGTGTGATCCTAGGTAATCTCTTTGGTTGAGAGTTGCATTTGTAGTGTTTCATATGAGGGGGATATATGCAGGTTCTCTGATATAATAATATTCTTATCGAAAGGAACTATTTTGATTTCTTTTTATAACAATAAATTCTCTTCTTTAAAAATTACTCCATGGTTTATGCTCAACATGCTTTCAAGAAGCATCTCTTCTAGAAAATTTTCACACAATCTCTATACATCTGCTACATCCCACTATTGGAAGTTTCCCAGACATGTATTTCCTTTCCGGACTATATCCTGCTGGTAGTCCAGCCTCTCTCCTCTTTTTTTACTTTTTGACATCTTCCAAGTAAATTTAAACCTCAATTCATCTCTCAGCTTCTTTGTTGAAGTCTACTGATAGATGTAGGTAGACTCATTCTTCCATGCTTGATTCTCCTGAAGCACCTTACTTTTACCATGATTATATGACTATGCAAATCGTATTTCACTATTTATTGTGTATTTTTATTTTTAAGCAAAATATTATTCGAAAAATTAAACATAATACTATCTCACCTTTTTGAGATATTTTCCAGTTTTTTTCTATGAATATTGTTCCACAAAGTTAAAAGTATGCCGTTAATGTAATTTTGTGTTATGATTTTTTTCTTAATGTTTTATTATAAATATTTTAGCTTCTCATAAAGAATTTTTAAGCATCAATTTTCATGGCTGCATGATATTCTCCTTTTAGATATGAAAGTTGTTTACAATTACTATAGATTGTGCTACAGTGACTATCTTTGCTCATATTTCAGTATTTCCTTACAACATGTTATCAAAGTGGAAATGCTAGACTAAAGCATTAAATTAGATTTAAAAAAAAACATATTTACTAATTTAGTAGGTGAGTGAGTATCTCAGGAAATACTTGTGTTAGCAGGTATCTTCCCTAAATCAAATCAGTGTCTTAGAATCTTGAATGTGAGTACATGTTAGACAATAGGTTTTGTCATTATTCTTGAATTTCCTTGAGCAGGAAAAATTTGCCATTTTTTAAGTGAGGGAACTAGGAGTAAAGGTTAAATTTATTTTTTTATGAATAGTGAAGTTGAACATTTTGCCATAAGTTTATTTTTTATATGTATTTCCTTCTTGTCTTAGTTTAATGAACAGAAATTTATTTTCTCACAGTTTGGGAGGCTAGATGTCTGAATTCGGGCATCGGCTCTAGGGGAAGATCCTTGTCTCTTTCCGTCTGTGTAGCCCTGCTGTTCCTTGGTGCCTTGGCAATCCTCACGTGGCATCCGTCTTCCTCTGTTTGTGCATTTATCTGTGTCTAATTTTCTCTTTTTATAACTTAGAAGTGGTTAGGTTTCTGAATACCGTACAGTGATATGGCCTCATTCACATAACAAAACCCTATTCCCAAATAGAATTATATCCACTGGTATAAGGGGTTAGAATTCCAACACATACTTTGGGAGGACACAATTCAAGCCATAACCCTTCTATACAAAGTTAAGTTCAGCTGGAACAGAGTTACCCCAATAAAAACTTTTTCATGATTAGAGTTTACATATATAATACATGTTTGGCATAGTAGAATGCAGGAGACATGAGGAAAGTCAATTTTATTGGGAGAAACAGTAAGTTCTCCCAGGGAGAAAATTTCCCTTAGAAGCATCTAGTTCTAGGACAGCCTCAACCCTTGTGTTGAGGAAATTAGTGGTGCTAGAAAGCACTGTTGCTGGACATAACTCAGACATAGTCCTGTTCCCACCCCCAAGTGCGCACACACACACACACGCACACACACTTTATTTATTTATTTTATTGTACTTCAGGTGAAGGCTTACAGAACAAATAGTTTCTCATGAAACAGTAGTACACATATTGTTTTATGACATTGGTTAACAACCCCACATCATGTCAACCCTCTCCCTTCTGGACCTTTTTTTTTTTTTTTTTTTTTTTGGTGAAAATACACATAGCCAAAGATACACCATTTCAAAAATGTTCTACATGCACAGTTCAGTGACATTGACTACGCTCTTCCAATTGTGCTGTCATTCTCACTTAAGATGAAGGCTTACAGAATAAAACAGTTTCTTATCTAACAGTTACTACAAATGTTGCCCTATGACAATGGTTAACAATCTCACAACACATCAACAATATCCTTACTCAACCTTGGGTTCCCTATCACCAGCTTCCTTGTCCCCGTGTGCCTTCTGGCCCTTGTCACTGGACTACTGTACCTCATTAGTCCCATTTGGTTTTATGGAGCTGTCCACTCCCAGGCTGAACGATGAACCTCAGAGATAACTTCACCACTGAGCTAAAAGGGTGTCTGAGGGCCATACTCTCGGGGTTTCTCCAGTCTCCTTTAGGCCAGCAAATCTGGTCTTTTTTTTGTGAGTTAGAATTATGTTCTACATCCTTCTCCAGCTCTGTCCAGAACCCTCTGTTGTGATCCTGGTCAGAGCAGTCAGTGGTGGTAGCCAGGCACCATCTAGCTGTACTGGACTCAGTCCTGTGGAGGGCGTGGTAGTTGTGGTCCATTAGTCATTTGGACTAATCTTTTCCTTATATTTTATTCCCTTCATTATCCCTTGCTCAAGAAGGGATGAGACCAGTGGAGTATCTTGAGATGGCCGCTCACAGGCTTTTAAGACCCCAGACACTACTCACCAAGGTAGGGTGTAGAACATTGTCTTTATAAACTGTGTTATGCCAGCTGAGCTAGATGTTCCCCAAGACCATGGTCCCCACAGCCCTCCATCCAGCAATTCAGTCCCTCAGGAAGTTTGGATGTGTCTATGGGGCTACACTTTTAATTAAAAAGCTAAGACTGCTTTTTAACCATCAACAACACTAATAGAAACCCTTTTCTACATGATCTCCCTTTAAAACAGATGATTGTTAATAGAGAAGACCAAGACCTCCACATAGCAGCGGGGAGATGGGGAGGTGGGGATGGTGAGAAAAGGAAAGAAATTTAGGGTCATTGGAAACCAAAGCAAGGTCAACATCTTTGTGGACATCTTAAATGAACCATCTTTGTTGGTGGAATTAAAGGATCAGATGGTATAAGGTAAGGAAGCATGGAAAAGTAGGCAAGGGAAGCAGAGTGGTGGAAGCAGATGCCTCAGGGACATCAGAGGTTAAAAGGAGGCCGGCACTAGCAAGGGACTCAGGGCAGTGGAGGCAGTTAGGACACGGGGAAGCAGAACCACAGGCAGTGACACACGTATCCTCATCACCTGTCTTACTTAGTGCTGCTATAACAAAAAATACCACAAGCAGGTGGCTTGCAGAAACAGAAATTTATTTCCTTACAGTTCTGGAGGCTAAGTCTGAATTCAAGGCATCAGCAGGGCTAGGTTTTCCCATTTGTCAGCTCTAGAGGAAGATCCTTGAGACTTTCAGCTTTTGAAGCCCTAAGCATTTCTTGACCTTCTTTGGACGCTTGAAGACGTATTTTCACATGGTGCCTATCTTCTGCCAGGGCTTGTGTTTTTCTCAGTCTGTTTTCCCTTTCTATAAGAAAACACTCAGAAGGGGTTAGGTTTAGGACCCATCCTTCTCCAATACGTGCTCTAACATAACAAAAACTTATATCCAAAAAAATGTGATATTTACAGGTACAGGGGTTAGGACTTCCACATATCTTTTTTGGAGACACAATTCAGTCCATAACACATTCCTTAGAGATCCATATGGAGTCTAGTGAAGGGATAAGGTCTTACAATTTGGTAAGAGCAAGCTGATGTTCCAGTGGCTTTAGGGGCCAATAATGAAAGTCCTTACCTAGATGTCACAGACCAAGGGGGCTTGGTGCACACCTAAATTTTATTGTTTCAAGAACAAATAAATTAACTCATCCATTTATTAAGTTTCATCTATTCATTCAATCAATCAACATGTGTTGTACACCTATTATTTACCAGCAATGTGTTAAGCCATAGTAATGTAGACTCACATATATATGACTTTTTTTTTTTTTTTGGTCAAAAGTACCAAGGTAATTTGATGTAGAAAGCACAGTCTTTTATAAGAAATAGTGCTAGTAATTAGATATCCGTATGGAAAAACAAATTAACCTTGACCCTTTTCTCATACTATATTAAAAATGAACTCTCAATGGATCATGGACCTAAATGTAAATGCTAAAACTATAAAATTTCCAGAAGGAAACATAAAAGAAAATCCTCATAATCTTGGGATAGGAAGTGATCTTTAGGATACAAAAAGCACAGATCATAAAAGGAAAAAAAAAAAAAATATATATATATATACAAATTGGGCTTCTTTCAAAGTAAAAACATCTGCTTTTTAAAATAATAAAAATGCCAGCCACAGACTGTAAGAAAATGTTCACAATACACATACCTGGAAAGGACATGTATCCAGAATTTATATGTCTCTTATATTTCAATAATAAGGCAGGCAATGCAATAAAAATGAACAAAACATTGAACATACACTCGTAAAAAATGATATATAAAGTGCTAATAATTACATAAAATAATGATCAACGTTATTGGTCATCAGGTTCAGGCAAAGTAAAAACACAGGGAGATACTATTACACAAATGAAAATGGCTAAAATTACAAAGACTGACACTATCAAGTGTTGGTGCGTAGGTGGAGCAACTGAAACTCCTATACATTTCTCATGAGTAGGTAAAATTCTAAAAATCAGTTTAGAAAAATGTTTGGAAACTTTTATAAAGTTAAATGTAAACTTACCATATGCCCCAGCAATTCCACTGGAAGTTATTACCCAAAAGAAATAAAAGTATGTCCACACAAAGACTTGCATATCAATATTCATAGCAGCTCTTCTCATAATACTCCAAACCTGAAAAGAAGTAGGATGTCCATCAACGTGGATAACTATATATCTGTAAAATGAAATTGTATTCAGTGATAAAAAGAAATGAAAGACTAATACATGCAACATCATGAAAGAATCTCAAATGCCTTATGCTACACAAAAGAAATTAGATTAAAAGAGCCCATACTATATAATTCTAATTACTTCATACTTTAGAAAAGTCTGGAGCCCTGGTAGCACAGCAGTTAAGAGCTCAGCTGCTAATCCAAAGGCTGGCAGTTTGAATCCACCAGCTGCTCCTTGGAAACCCTATGGGGGCAATTCTACTCTATCCTAAAGGGTCGCTATGAGTCAGAATCAACCAGATGGCAACGAGATTGTTTTTTTTTTTGTTTGTTTGTTTTTTAGAAAAGACTAATCCACAGAGACAGAAAACACACCAGTGGTTACCTGAGATTCAGGGTGTTGGAGAAAATGGATTTCAAAGGAGCAAAAGGTGACTTTTTAGAGTAATGGGAATATAATGTATCTTGATTATGGTGGTAACTACATAACTGTACACGTTCATCAAAACTGCATATTTAAAATGTGTAATTTCACTGTGTATAAATCATACTTTAATAAAATATATTAATTAGAAAACATACTTACACTTCAGCAAATTCTGGTAGTATTCATGCATAAAGTTCTTCCTTTCAATGACTCTGACCCACCAACTAGTAAAATTCTGTACACACGGCTGAATTCACATTCATCAAAGTGAGAAGAAGTTTGTCAAAGTTTTGGTACTTTCTAACTCACTTGCCTCTGGCTAAACTTTCAAAGTGTACATATATATATATAGTGCATGGATTATAGGTTAAAGTCTACATTTTGCCATTAGTTGGACACTAATATCCTCGTTTATAAACAAAAATTGTTAAAACTGCGGGTTTTAGAAAATTCATCGCAAGTCAAATGTTTAAAATAGAAACAATTGTTATCTCTAAGTGATGGGCTACCAAGGGAATTGTATTACTTGTTTATGCCTTTCTGAAAATAATTTAAGCAATTATAGATTAAAATAATTTGCGGTGTTTACATGTTGTTGTTGTTAGGTGCCGTCAAGTTGGTTCTGACTCATAGTGACCCTATAGGACAGAGTAGAACTGCCTCATAGGGTTTCCAAGGAGCAGATGGTGGATTTGAACTGTTGATCTTTTGGTTGGCAGCTGAGCTCTTAACCACTATGCCACCAAGGCTTCTCATTAGTCTGTGAAAATAAACATACAATTAAAATTTCGGTACATTTTATATTGAAACTAGATTTGTCATCAGATGTCCAACAATACATTGCTGGTTGCACAAATTCTTCAATAAACTGGTTGGTATCTTTCAAAAATAATTATAACAACCATATTGCCTCAGCAAAAGTTTATGGTGAGACATTAAATGAAGAAAAAGTAAAAAATAAAAAATATTCTTCCAGTATAATTACAACTATCAAAACTTAAATGTACATCGATAAAGCAAAAGGGAGTATATAAAAATAAAGCCAGCGTTTCTAATGTTTGGTTAATTGTAGTTACTTTTTGTTCCCTTCCTTAAAACTTTATTTAATGTAATATGATTTTTTTCAAACAAATAGCATTGAATGTGAAATTTCTGGTACCTAGTAGCACTCAAGGAATGTTGGATCCTTTCAACTTTTAAAAGTTTGGAAATCTAAGTGTACATCTGATGTCAGTCAATACTGAATCTGACTCCTCATGTAGCAGTTTAATGGCTCTTTGGTCTTGAGGTTGTTTCCTAAACCACGGAATGAGGCTAATGATAGCATCTACTACAAATTGCTATTGTGAGGATTAGATAAGGCACTTAGAACAGTGTATAGTACGCAGGCAGTGCTCAGATGTTGACTAATAGCAATAATAATAATAGCAGTGGCAATAAAGAGAGTGGAGAATGTTTTTAAAATGAAATAGCACAATGTGCATGGAATTAAATAGGGATTTGGGACACTGTAATCATAATTTCCCTCAAAGTTTAACATTTAATTGATGTTTATGAAGAAACATCTGGTAGTTCCAGTTCAAATATACCTGATGAGAAATAGTATAACAAGAGGCCTAAATGCTGAATTAAATTTAGTAACTTATCCCCAGATCATTGATTCGGAAAATTATTTTATATTACCTTTGACAAAATATTTCATGTAATGTCTCATTTAATATTATGATCCTTATTTAGATTAGACATTTAATACTGAGCAATTGCCTAGGTGTAAATTTGTATTTGGGGGGCAAAATATATTCACTTCTGCCTTAGTCATTTAGTGCTGCTCTAACACAATTACCACAAGTGGATAGTTTCAAGAAAGAGAGATTTATTCTCTCTCAGTCTAGTAGGTTATGAGTCCGAATTCAGGGTGTCAGCTCCAAGGGAAGGCTTTCTCTGTTGGCTCTGGAGGAAGGTCCTTGTCATCAGTCTTCCCTTGCTCTGGGAGCATCTCAGCGTACAAACCTCAGGTCCAGAGGACGCACTCTGCTCCCAGCGCTGCTTTCTTGGTGGTGTGAGGTTCCCATGTGTCTCTGCTCACTTCTCTCTTCTATATCTCAAAAGAGATTGGGTTAAGACACTATCTAATCTTGTAAACCTCATCAGTATAACTGCCACTAATCCATCTTATTACATCATAGTGATACAGTTTACAACACATAAGGAAATCACATCAAATGACAAAATGGTACACAATCATACAGTACTAGGAATCATGGCCCAGCCAAATCGATAAATGCACATTTTTGGGGGGGAAATAATTCAATCCATGACAACTTCTTTAGACCATAAAGGAGGAGCAATGTTTTTTGTTTGTTTTTTTAAATTCATTTTTGTATTCCAACTTAGATACTCTTTGTTGAAATAGAGTCTCTACTGCCACCCAATGATCAATACATCCCATCCTCCTCTTTGTTCTTTAAATGTTTGGACTGATCTTGACCAAATTTGAATACCATGTACAATAGTAGAATCCTAAACACAGAAATGATGTAAGTGATCCTACAGTGGCACTTTCTCACTTTGTTATTATTGTTAGTTGCCATTGAGTCACTCAAACTCATTGTGACCCCATTCACAACAGAATGAAACATTATCCAGTCCTGCACCAAACATTGTCTCTCGTTTTAAGGATGAGGAAATGAACCCCAGAGATGCTTTGTAATAGTTACTGATCATATAGATAGTTAGAGTTGTAATTCTGGCTTATGACTTCTGGCCCAACATCTGCCTGCCTACATTAAAAAAATGAGTTCTGACAATGCAACATTAACTCATATTGTGATCACTTTCTTTATCTCGAACTCAGAAATGTAAGCAGCCCAAGTATCCCAATGGAGATATGCCTTGTGATGTGTAATGAATTTCAGTGTAATTACGTAGGACTTAGAGATCTAGTTGTTTCATATTTAAAACTGACTCTCCATTATGTGTACCCAAAAAAAAAAAAAAAAAAAACTTTATACTTAAGATCAGAAGATGTGCTCTGTATGCCACTCAAAATGATTTCATAAATTTTTATGGCAGGCACTTAAACCATGCAAATGCACTTGCATATTCACGATATTAGCACCTTTCAATCTGTACCACAACACTGGCGAGGCTGTTTCATCATCCCCATTTGTGCTTCAAGAAACTAATGCACACAGGATCTAATTTCAGCATTCCTCAGTCCTCAATTTTTGCAAGGCTCAGAGTTCTCTTGACTTTACTGGCTGAGAAAAACTGTTTAAAATTGCAAGAATGATTAATTTCTTTTATCATCATCATTATCATTTTTATTATGATTATTCCTGCAAGAAGGAGGTGAGGAATAAAGGCTGCCCTCAACACAAGATTCATCCTGCCAGTAAGTATCCTGATATGACAACTAAGATTTAAAAAGCAATTTATTCCAACAAGTGTGGCACTTAGTCTCATTGAGCACTGTCACCGATAGGGAAGGTTCAGGGAGAAAAGACACTTCTTATTCATAGAGCAAAATCCATATCCACTTTTTCCTCTCCAACTCCAAAACTCTTCAGTACATTGCTTAAATATAAATATCTGTTGTTAGTTGCTGTCAAGTAGGCTTCAACTCATGGTGACCTTCTGTATAACAGAAGGAAATGTTGCCCGATCCTGTGCCATCTTCATGATCATTGGTGTATTTGAGTCCTTTGTTGTAGCTATTGTGTCAATCCATCCCCTGGAGGATTTTCTACTTTTTCGCTGATTCCCTACCAAATATGACATCCTTTTCTAGAGACTGGTATTTCCTGATGGCAAGTCCAAAGTAAGTGAGCCGAAGTTTCACCATCCTCGCCTCTAAGGAGCATTCTAGTTGTATTTCTTCTAAGACTGAATATGTAGCCACTATAAAATCATCCTAAAAGTGAGAAGGTCTTTGGGCTTGGCAGCCATCTTGGATCTTCCAGAGAGGGGCCTGTGTAAGAATATAGACATTACTGGGAAAGCAGAGGATAGATTATAGAGAGAAAAACTGGGTCCTGGCCGTGTTACTTGAGCCCTGATTTGATCTTCATAACTTATTCTTGCTTTATTAATTTTTTTTGGCCTAAATCAGTGTTATACTTAGTGTTGGCTTTCTTTTTTTTTTTTTTGATATTTATAAGAAAAGAGTTCTGACAGATAGATACATGCCTAGGAAACTCATTTTAAGGAAATCCACCAACCTAATTCATATAGTTAACTCTGGTGGCTAATTATTTTTCTGTTTTTTCCCAGCTATTCAATTCCCTACTTTATGCCCTTACATTTTATTATCATTAAAATAAACTTTAATTTTAACTTATTAAAATTATGAATATTATAAATTACTATTAATTATAACATGATTAATACAATTGTTAAACTTTAATTTATCAGGATTTATACTTCTTTTAGTGTCACAACTTCAAGAGTGCTATTTCTGAAGCCCCATGCCCAGGATCCCGGGAATACCTGTGAGGCCGTTCTCTAGTCTTTAGGTCTGATCTGCACAGGCAGGGATTATAAAGCTAATGGTTTTGGGAAAAGGGCAAACCCAATGAAACTTCTTTTTCACTTCAAACCAAATTTCCTCTATCCTCCGTAACTGTTGTTGTTGTTGCTAGGTACTGTCGAGTTGCTTCTGACTCATAGCCACCCTATGTACAACAGAACGAAACACTGCCCAGTCCTGCACCATCATCAGAATCATTGCTATGTTTGAGCCCATTGTTGCAGCCACTGTGTCAATCTATCTCATCAAAGGTCTTCCTCTTTTTCACTGACCCTTTTCCTTACCAAGCATGATGTCCTTCTCCAGAGACTGGTCCCTCTTGAGAACATGTCCAAAGTACATGAGACAAGTCTCACCATCCTTGCTTCCAAGGAGCACTCTGTATTTTTTCCAAGATAGACCTGTTTATTCTTTTGGTAGTTCATGGTATGTTCAATATTCTTCACCAACCCCATAATTCAAAGGCATCACTTCTTCGGTCTTCCTTATTCGTTATCCAGCTTTCCCATGCATACGAGATGATTGAAAATATCATGGCTTGAATCAGGTGCATCTTAGTGTTCAAAGTAACATCTTTGCTTTTCAACATTTTAAAGTGGTCTTTTGCAGCAGGTTTGCCCAGGGCAGTCCATTGTTTTATTTCTTGACTGTCCTTCCATGGGTGTTGATTGTGGATCCTAGTATAATGAAGTCCTTGACAACTTCAACATCTTCTCCGTTTTTCATGATGTTGTTTATTGTTCAGTTGTCAAGGTTTATGTTTTCTTAATCTTGAGGTGTAATCCATACTGAAGGCTGTGGTCTTTGAGCTTCATCAGTGAGTGCTTCAAGTCCTCTTTGCTTTCAGCAAGCAAGGTTGTGTCATCTGCATAACACAGGTGGATAATGAGTCTTCCTAAAATCCTAATGCCATGTTCTTCTTCATATAGTCCAGCTTCTCAGATTATTTACTCAGCATACAGATTGAATAAATATGGAGAAAGGATACAATTCTGACGCACATCTTTCCTGATTTTAAACCAGGCAGTATCCACTTGTTCTGTTCGAACGACTGCCTCTTGGTCTATGTACAGGTTCCACATGAGCACAATTAAGTGTTTTGGAATTCCAGTTCTCCTCGATGTTCTGCATAATTTGTTATGATCCACAGAGTCGAATGCCTTTGCATAGTCAACGAAACACAGGTAACCATATTCCTGGTATTCTCTGCTTTCAGACACGATTCATCTAACATCAGCAATAATATCACTTGTTCCACATCCTCTTTGAATCCAGCTTGAATTTCTGGTACTTTTCTTTGTCAATGTACTGCTGCAACCATTTTTGAATTATCTTCAGTAAAATTTTACTTGCGTATGATATTAATGATATTGTTACATAGTTTCTGCATTCTGTTGGGTCACCATTCTTTGGAATGGGCACAAATATGGGTCTCTTCCAGTTGATTGGCCAGGTAGCTGTCTTCCTAATGTCTTGGCATAGAGGAGTAAGCACCTCCAGCACTTTGTCCATTTGTTGAAACATCTCTGATGGTATTCTGTCAATTTGTGGAGCCTTGTTTTTCACCAATGTCTTCAATGCAGCTTGAACTTCTTCCTTCAGTACCATCAGTTCTTGATCATATGCAACCTCCAGCAATGGTTGAATGTCAGCCAATTATTTTTGGTACAGTGACTCTGTATATTTCTTCCATCTTCTTTTGATGCTTCCTTTAAAATGCAACTCAAGGCTCAAATTTTTTCTTCAGTTCTTTAAGCTAGAGAAATGCCAAGTGTGTTCTTCTCTTTTGGTTTTGTCACTCCAGGTCTTTGTACATTTCATTATCATATTTTACTTTGTTTTCTCAAGCCACCCTCTGAAATCTTCTGTTCAGCTCTTTTGCTTCATCATTTCTTCCATTCACTTTAGGTACTCTACATTCAAGAGCAAGTTGCAGAATCTCTTCTGACATCCATTTGGTTTTCTCTTTATTTCCTGTCTTTTTAATGTTTTGCTTTCTTCTGTATGATGTCCTTGATGTGATCCCACAGCATGTCTGGTCTTTAGTCATTTGTGTTCAATGTGTCAGTCTATTCCTGAGATGGTCTCTAAACTCAAGTGGTATATAATCAAGGTTATACTTTGGCTCTAATGGACTTGTTTTAATTTTCTTCAGCTTCAACTTGAGATCACATATGACCAATTGATGGTCTTTTCCTCAGTCAGCCCCTGGCCTTGTTTTGACTGATGATATTCAGCTTTTCCATTGTCTCTTTCCACAGATGCAGTCAATTTGATTTCTGTATATTCATCTGATGACATCCACACCATTTATGTTGTTGAAAAAATATATTTGCAATGATTAAGTCCTTGGTCTTGCAAAATTCTATCATGCAATCTCTGGTGTTTCTATCAGCAAGGCCGTATTTTCCAACTACTAATCCTTCTTCTTTATTTCCAATTTTTGCATTCCAATCACCAGTAATTATCAACACATCTTGATTGCTTGTTTAATCAATTTCAGACTGCAGAAGTTGGTGAAAATTTCCAATGTCCTTTTTTTGGCATGAGTGGTTAGTACTTAAATTTGAATAATAGTCCCATTAACTGATCTTCCTTGTAGGTGCATACATATTATTCTATTGCTGACAACATTGTACTTCAGGATAGATCCTGAAGTGTTCTTTTTGACGATGAATGCAATGCCATTCCTCTTCAGTTTGTCATTCCTGGCATAGTAGACCATAGGATTGTCTGATTCAAAATGGCCAATACCATTCTATTTCAGCTCACTAATGCCTAGGATATCAATCTTTATGCCTTCTATTTCATTTTTGAAGACTTCCAGTTTTTCCAGATTCATACTTCGTACTCCATGTTCTGATTATTCATGGATGTTTGCAGCTGTTTTTTCTCATTTTGAGTCGTGCCACATCGGCAAATGAAGGTCTCGAAAGCTTTACTCCATCCATGTTATTAAAGTTGAGACTACATTGAGGAGGTGGCTCTTCCCCAGTCATATTTTGAGTGTCTTCCAACCTAAGGGTCTCATATTTTTGCACTATATCGACAATGTTCTGTGGCTGTTCATAAGATTTTCACTGGCCAATTCTTTCAGAAGTAAATCACCAAGTCCTTCTTCCTAGTTTATCTTAGTGTAGAAGCTCCACTGAAACCTGTTCACGTGGGTGACCCTGCTAATATCTGAAATACTATGGCATAGTTTCCAGCATCATTGCAGCATTCAAGCCACCACAGTAGGGCAAACTGACAGACATGGGTTGGTCCTCCATAGCTACTCTCCCCTTTTTTTACATTTTCTTCCATGAAATATGAAAATTATCATACAAAACACAATTAAAAATTAGTCGTATTTCATGACCTAGAAATTTCATTTATGCTACATAAATTAATGAGCTAAATACAACATAACATAGTCACTTAGACTCTTTCCATTTCCAACATGCATATCTAGGGAATTAGAACTTCCTCTCTTCTCCCTTTCCCTTCCCATCTCTACCTTGAAAATAAATGCATAACTAAACCAACAAATAAATAAATAACCTGCACAGGACACATCAAGTTTTTCTTCTGCTTTAAACAAATTAAACCTTCAAACTGTATGACATTTGTCTGTCCTGCATCATGATAAGTATAAGCTGTGTGAAGCAAACTTTACCTCAGGTGGATTTGACTATAGTGATTCACGCCATTTTTAGCACTATCTTTATCAGCTTTAGCCAAAATTAACTTTTAGTGCTTGCTGTGAATTCAAGGCAATCAGTCTCTGAGAATGACACAGTATTACACAGTATGTCATAAAATTCTATGCTGGGACAACTGTACTGTGATATCAAACGGCAATAAAACTCTGCAATGTTCAAAAATTGTTTGGATTAGTAAGACTGTTATAAGTCTTCTTGTTGATTCCTAGTTGATTGACGCAGAGATCAAGTTTAAGCCTTGAAGCATTTAGAAACCACAAGGCACACAGGCTATCTCCCTGAGAGAATTGAGGCATTTTTGCAAACTATTTCCAAATGGTGCTCCTCAGTTAACCCTGCTTAAAATGCAACCCGTTTAGCAGGTGGAAGCAGTTTCGTACTGCATATCTTTTCTGTCAAGTGTCAGAGAGATGATTTTGAATCACAAGTGCCACAAAGCATAGTAAATGTCACCAATTAGGGATTAAAATATCACAGTCAGCAGATGTTTGAGTGTTTGCCTGACAAGGGCCCAGAACTTTACCTGAGATGAAACTTCAATTTAATTTCATCACTCTAGCTGGAGATTTTGCTTGCCAAATGTGACAAGCCCTCCCTAGAGTGACGGTTTAGGTTCTGGAGATTTCTACCCTTTCTTCAAATGTATTGCTTACCCTAAATTAGCCATATCATAAGAATTACCTAGAACACCTGTTAATAAAAATAGCCAGTCTGTACTACACATGTGAAAATCCATGAATCGGGAGATGGGCTTGAAAATCTGTATTGTTACCAAAGTTCCCAGAAGATAAGTTTGGGAAAAGTGATCATGTAAAGTTTCAACACACAGCTGTCTAAGGATACTGACTAGAAGACGGGGACAAACTATATTTTTCCAATCCCAGTAAGAAGAAAGGTCTTAAATTTTAGTAAAAAAAAAGAAGTTTAAAAGTAAAAAAAAAATATTTTTGATATTATTCTTGAAAACCGAAAGCATATAATCTTTTTATTTATTTATTTAAATATTTTTTTGTTGTACTTTAGGTGAAGGTTTACAAAACAAATACTTTCTCATTACACGGTCAGTACACATATTGTTTTATGACATTGGTTAACAACCCCACAACACGTCAACACTCTCCCTTCCTGACCTTGGAGGACGTTTTTTTTTTTTTCTTGGTGAACATATACATAGCCAAAGATAACACCATTTCAGAAATTTCTACATGTGATTTCTGTGACATCGAATACATTCTTCCAGTTGTGCTGCTATTCTCACTATCCTTTTCCAAATTATTCCATCACCATTATCTTCAACTTACTGCTTCCTAGGCTTCCCATCAAACCTTTTCAGTTGCTGCTGTCAATTTGATTTAGCATAGACAATTCTTTTTTTTTTTTTTTGTACTTTAGATGAAGGTTTACAGAACAGAAATGCCCTATGACGATGGCTAACAACCCCACAATATGTCAACACTGTCTTTCTCAGCCTTGGGCTCCCTATCACCGGCTTTCTTGTCCCCTCCTGCCTTCTAGTCCTTGTCCCTGGACTGCTGTGCCTCATTACTCCCCTTTTGTTTTATGGGGCTGTCCAATCTTGGCTAAACAGTAAACCTCGGGAGTGACTTCACCACTAAGCTAAAAGGGTGTCCGGGGGACATACTCTCGGGGTTTCTCCAGTCTGTCAGGCCAGTAAATCTGGTCTTTTTTTGTGAGTTAGAATTTTGTTTTACATCCTTGTCCAGCTCTGTCCAGGACCCTCTGTTGTGATCCCAGTCAGAGCAGTCAGTGGTGGTAGCCAGGAACCATTTAGCTGTACTGGAAGCATTCTGGTGGAGGCCGTGGTAGCTGCAGTCCATTAGTCCTTTGGACTGATCTTTTCCTTGTATCCTGTTCTCTTCATTCTCCATTGCTCCTGAAGGGGTGAGACCAGTGGAGTACCTTAGATGGCTACTCACAGGTTTTTAAGACCCCAGACACTACTCACCACGGTAGAATGCAGAAGATTGTCTTTATAAATTGTGTTATGCCAGTCGAGCTAGATGTTCCCCAAGAACATGGTCCCCATAGCCCTCCACCCAGCAATTCAGTCCCTCAGGGAGTTTGGATGTGTCTATGAACCTTCCATGACCATTCCTTGTACAAGTTGTACTGGCTTCCCCAGTATTGTGTACTGTCTTACCCTTCACCAAAGTTACCACATCTCTATTGTCTATTTATTATTTCCCCCCACCCCTCCCATCCCTTGTAACCATCAAAGATTGTTACTTTTTGTGTGTAAACTTTTTCCTGAGTTTTTACAGTATAGGTCTCATAAAATATTTGTCCTTTTGTGACAAACTTATTTCACTCAGCATAATGTCCTCCAGATTCATCCATGTTATGAGATGCTTCACAGAATCATCATTGTTCTTTCTCGTTGCATAATACTCCATTGTGTGTATGTACCATAGTGTGTTTATCCATTCATCTGTTGATGGGCATCTAGGTCGTTTCCATCGTTTAGCTATTGCGAACAATGCTGCCATGAACATAGGTGTGCATACGTCTATTCGAGTGACGACTCTTATTTCTCTAGGATATATTCCTAGGAGTGGGATTGCTGGATCGAATGGTATTTCTATTTCTAGCTTTCTAAGGAAGCGCCATATTATTTTCAAAAATGGTTGTATCATTTTTCATTCCCACCAGCAGTGCATAAGAGTTCTGATCTCCCTGCAGCTTCTCCGACATTTGTTATTTCCAGTGTTTTTGATTCGTGCCAGTAATGCTGGGGTGAGATGGTATCTTATTGTGGTTTTGATTTGCATTTCTCTAATGGCTAGTGATCTCAAGCATTTCCTCATGTGTCTGTTGGCTGCTTGAAGGTCTTCTTTGGTGAAGTGTCTTTTCATTTCCTTTGCCCATGTTTTAATTGGATTATTTGCCTTTTTGTTGTAGAGGCATTGGGTTTTCAGGTAGATTATGGAGATTGGACCTTTGTCCGACTTGTCCAAAAATTTTTTCCCAGTCTGTAGGTTCTCTTTTGGCTCTTTTGGTGAAGTCTTTAGAAGAGCATAGGTGTTTGATTTTTAGAAGATCCCGGTTATCTACCTTATCTTCTGGAGTTTGTGTTTTGTTGGTTTTTGTTTGTATCCTGTTAATGCCATGTATTAGGGCCTCTAGCATTGATCCTGTTTTTTTCTTCTATGAACTTTATAGTTTTTGGCTTTATATTTAGGTCATTGATTCATTTGGAATTAGTTTTTGTATATGGTGTGAGGTATGGGTCCTATTTCATTTTTTTGCAGATGGACATCCAGTTTTGCCACCATCATTTGTTAAAAAGACTGTCTTTTCTCCATTTGATGGACTTTGGGCCCTTGTCGAAGATCAGGTGACCTACCTACGGTAAATTTACATCCGAGTTCTCAATTCTGCTCCATTAGTCAGTGTATCTGTCATTGTACCAGTACCAGGCTGTTTTGACTACTGTAGCTGTATAGTAGATTCTGAGGTCAGGTAGTGTGAGTCCTCCTACTTTATTCTTCTTCAATAGTGCTTTATTTATTTGGGGCTTCTTCCCTTCCCATATAAAGTTAATGATTGGTTTTTCCATCTCTTTAGAGAATGTTGTTGGTATTTGGATCGAGATTGCATTGTATTTGTAAATTGCTTTGGGTAGAATTGTCATTTTCACTGTTGAGTCTACCTATCCATGAGCATGGTATGTTTTTCCATTAATGCAGATGACTTTGAGTTTCTTGCAGTAGTGTTTTGTAGTTTTCTTTGTAAAGGTTTTTTACATCCTTGGTTAGATTTATTCCTGAGTGTTTTCTCTTTTTAGGGGCTATTATAAATGGTATTGTTTTCCTGATATCCTTTTCATCGTTCTCTTTATTGGTGTATAGGAATCCAGCTGTTTTTTGTCTGTTCATCTTGTATCCTGCTACTCTGCTGAATCTTTCTATTAGTTACGGTAGGTTTCTCATGGAGTTTTTAGGGTTTTCTATGTATAGTATCATATCATCCACAAACAGAGACAGTTTAACTTCTTCATTACCAATTTGGATGCCCTTTATTTCTTTTTCTTGCCTTATTGCTCTAGCTAGAACTTCCAGCACAATGTTAAATAGGAGTGGTGATAAAGGACATCCTTGTCTTGTTCCGGTTCTCAAGGGGAATGTTTTCAGACTCTCTCCATTAAGAATGATGTTTGCCATTGGTTTAGCATAAATGTCCTTTATTATGTTGAGAAATTTCCCTTCTATACCTATTTTATTGAGAGTTTTTATCAGGAATGGGTGTTGGACTTTGTCGAATGCCTTTTCTGCATCAATTGAGATGATCATGTGATTCTTTTCTTTCCTTTTATTTATGTGGTGGATTACGTTGATTGATTTTCTAATGTTGAACCATCCTTGCATACCTGGTATGAATCCTACTTGGTCGCGGTGTATTATTTTTTTGATGTGGTGCTGAATTCTATTGGCTAGAATTTTGTTAATAATTTTTGCATCTATATTCATGAGAAATATTGGTCTGTAATTTTCTTTTTTGTGGCATCTTTGCCTATTTTTGGTATCAGGGTTATGCTGGCTTCATAGAATGAATTTGGAAGTGTTGCTTCCTTTTCTATGTTCTGAAATAGACTGAGTAGTACTGGTACAAGCTCTTCTCTGAATGTTTAGTAGAATACTCCACTGAAGCCATCTGGGCCAGGGCTTTTTTCGGTTGGGAGTTTTTTTATTACCTTTTCAATCTCTTCTCTTGTTATGGGTCTGTTCAGATTTTCAACACTACTTTGTGATAGTTTTGGTAGGTAGTGTGTTTCTAGAAATGTATATACATTTCCTCTAGGTTTTCAAATTTGTTGGAGTATAGTTTTTCATAATACTCTTATGATCTTTTTTATTTCAGTTGGGTTTGTTATAATGTCACCAATTTCATTTCTTATTTTGGTTATTTGCATCGTCTCCTGTTTTTCTTTTGTCAGTCTGGCCAATGGTTTATCGATTTTGTTGATTCTTTCAAAGAACCAACTTTTGGTTTTGTTGATTCTTTCTATTGTTTTTCAGTTCTCTATTTCAGCTCTGATCTTGATTATTTCCTTTCTTTTAGTGGCTATGGGCTTTTTTTTTTTGCTGTTCTCTTTCTATTTGTATACGTTCAGTAGTTAATGTTTTGATTTTGTCCCTTTCTTCTTTTTTGATGTGTGCATCGATTGCTATAAATTGTCCTCTGAGGACTGCCTTTGATGTGTCTCAAATGTTTTGGTATGATGTGTTTTCATTCTCATTTGATTCTAGGAATTTTTGTATTCCATCTCTGATTTCTTCTATTACCCAGTGGTTTGTAACCAGGGTGTTATTCAGTTTCCATGTAATTGATTTTTTTTTTCCTTGCTCTTTCCATTGTTAATTTTTACCTTGATGGGGTTGTGGTCAGAGAAGATACCTTGTACTGTCTCAGAGTTTTGGATCTTGCTGAGAATTGCTCTGGGGCCTATGATGTGGTCTATTCTAGGGAATGTTCCATGTGCATTGGAAAAGAATGTGTACTTTGCAGCTGTAGGGTGGAGTGTTCTATATACGTCTGTGAGGTCAGGTTGGCTGGTTGTGCTCTTTAGGTCTTTGTATCTTAGTTGAGTTTCTTTTTAGATATTTTGTCCTTTACCGAGAGTGGTGTGTTGAATTCTACTATTATTGTGGAAATGTCAATTTTTCTTTTCAGTGCTGTTAGAGTTTCTTTTATGTATTTTGGAGCTCTGTCATTGGCTGTGTAGATGTTTATTATGGTTATGCCTTCATGATGGATCATGCCCTTAATCATTTTATAATATCCTTCGTCTTTTATGGTGGATTTTGTTTTGAAGTCTATTTTACCTGATATTAGCGTTGCCACTCCTGCTCCTTCTGGTAGTTGTTTGCTTGATATATTTTTTTCCAACCTTTAATTTTTAATAAATTTATGTCTTTGTTTCTAAGGCATGTCTCTTGTAGACAGCATATTGATGGATCCTGTATTTTTATCCATTCTGTCAGTCTCTATGTTTTTATGGGTGCATTTAGGCCATTTATATTCAGTGTAATTATTAATAGATGTGTTTATTGCTGTCATTTTGTAGTGCTTTTTTTTGTGGTCCTGACTTTTTCTTTGTTCCTCTTACTCACCTGTGCTGAATTCCTTTTGTTTGTGGACTTTTTTTCTTTTGTTTTTGTAGGCTTTGTTTTTACTGAGACTTTATGATTTTCCTCTTTATTTTGATGAATAGGTTTGTTAACTTTCTTTGTGGTTGCCATGAAATTACTCTTATCTTCCTAGGTTTGAAGCAGTCTATTATTACTTGGTATCACCTTGCCTTCCTCTTCATTAGAAGGTTCTATACCAAACCATTTATTCCCTCTTTTATTGTTCTGTTATTGTTGTCATTTACAGATTAATTGCTCTCATTCCCTGTTGTATTTCTTTTGGTTTTGGATAGTCTTTGAGAGTTCATTTCCTAGATTAATATCTGGCTGGTACAAGCCTGTGGCCTAGATTCAGCCTGTGAGCTGATATTGTCAGTTCTCAGATTGAAGCACTTCCTTTAATAATTCTTGTAATTTTGGTTTGGTTTTTACATAGTCCCTTGATTTCCGTTTATCTGGAAATTACCTAATTTCACCTTCATAGCTGAATGACAGTTTTGCAGGGTACATTATTCTTGGCTGGCAATTTTTTTCTTTCAGGGTTTTATGTATGTCATCCCATTGCCTTTTTGCCTGCATGGTTTCTGCTGAATAATCTGAGCTTAGTCTTATTGTTTCTCCTCTGATGTGACTTCTTGTTTTTCATGAGCTGCTCTCAGGATTCTTTGTCTTTGATTTTGTTGAGTGTGATTAAGATATGCCTTGGTGATTTTCTTTTGGAGTGTATCCTATATGGGCTTTGTTGAGCTTCTTGGATGGCCAGCTTTTCATCTTTCATGATATTGGGCAAGTTTTCTGTCAGATCTTCAATAAGCCTCTCTGTGTTTTTTGTTTTCTCCCCCTGTTCTGGCACTCTGATGACTCACAAATTTTTGCTTTTGATTATATCTCACATAAATCTCAGGGTCTCTTCATTTTTGTTTGTTCTTTTTTCTGAGTTTTCCTCATACAGTGTTATAGCCAAGTGTTTGTCTTCAATTTCGCTGATCCTGTCTTCCACCATTTCAAATCTGCTCCTCAGCCTTTCTATGATACTGTCCATTTCTGAAATCTTGTTGTTTATCTTTTGGATTTTTAATTGTTGTTTTGTATGATTTCTTGTTGTGAATTTATTTTGGCATTAGTTCCTGCATTATTTTCCTGAATTCTTCCATTTTTTTGTCTGCATTTTCCATGAAAATGTCTTTTCTATGAATTTGTCTATTTTTTCCTCATTTTTGTCTGCTTTTTGCTTCAACTCTTGGAGAATTCCGAGTATCAGAGATTTGAATTCCCTATCAGGTAGTTCTACTGCCTTTTCGTCTACTAGAAAGTCATCTGGTGTTTCATTTTGGACGCCTACCGGAACCATCCTGTCCTGTTTTTGTAAATGTTTTGATACTGTCTGCTGTCTTCCGGGCATTCAATAGTTATTTTCCTCATTTAATGATTGTAGATTTGTATGTTTCATGCTGCTTTTTTGTTTTATTTGGTTATGTCTGAGTAGACGGGCCATGTGTTCTTTGTTGTTTGCTCATCTGTGGGCACGATACTTTTCAGCTCCTTCTCAAACTGGCAGGGTCAGTCACTCAGATATGGTACAGCATGACAGGTCTAACTGAAGAGGAGTACTGGAATTATTGTTGTGGCACTTACTACTGCAACCAGGGTGAGCCGGTTATCAGTGCAGGGCAGGTTCCGGTAGGCCATGCCTGTGCTGCTTGGTGATGTGATGTTCAGCACACAGTGCAGGTAGGCAGGATGGAGGGGGGGAGACTGTGATGTGTGGAGTTAAGATGGGTATAGCAGAGAGGAGAGAGGAATGGGAGCCAAAAACATACAAACAAACAAAAAAGAGTGTTAGGGGAGCTTGCCGTTGGAGTGGAGAGATGAGAGACTATGAAATGGAGAAAAACAAAAAGAAAAGAAAAGAAAAAATGAATAAATAAAAATTAGAATGAAAGAAGAAAAGAAAAGCTCCCTGGGATCCCTCCTGTGTGTCTGTGAGGCCTGGGAAAGTTGCTTCCAGGCCATGAAGTACAATCTGGCTAGAATGGGTAGAGTGTCACTCAGCACCAGATATTCAGGGGATAGGAAGAGAAGGAAATTATAGAGAGATTAGAAACCGAGTAATGAGGAAAGACAAAAAGGGAAAAAGAAGAAAATAAAACAAAACAAACAAATAAAAAGTTAAAAAAAAGAACAAGAAAAAACCCCAAAGAAAAACAGTAAAAGAAAAAGCCCCCCCCAAAAAAAACAAGAAAAAAGAAATGCCCTCAGGGATCCCTCTGCATGTCTGCACAAACTGAGGGGATAGGTCCCAAGTTGTGCAGTACTGCCCGGCTAGAACAGGCTCCCAATTCGAGGAAATAAAAAGAAAACAAACCAACAAGCAATTCAAAACAAACCAACAAAAAATGTCACAGGATCTCACCAGTGTGGCAGTATGGGCCAGGAAGCAGTTTCACATTCAAGCGGCATTTCACAGCCTTTCAGGAAGAAGCAAAGTTGGTGCATGGAGCGAGGTATTTGAGAGAAAGGAGGGGGAGGTAGTGAAAGGTAAGGAAGAAATCTAAAGAAGCAGAAAAAAGCAACACCAGAAGCCAACAAATGGGACTTGGGGAGCTGGACAGTGTGGGCGGGTGGAATCCAAGCGACACTGGAGTGAAAGTGGTGCTTCCCGGCCAAGAGACTGGCCACAGGAAGCAGAGCAGGCCGACTGGAGGTGAAGAAGGGTGGGGGGTGGGAAAGTGTGTATCGCTGGTTACCAGTTGTTCTGTCTCCTACTGGAAGCTCTGTGAAACTGCTTTGTTATACCCCCTGTTCGCTGATCTGTGATAGGAGTCCAAGGTGGCGGATCCATGCTGTGTTAGCTGATAGGGGACCTCTGCATGTATCTCTCCTCACTCTCTGTTCTCTGTCAGTTTCTTATTCCATTCCATGCTTGGCTGAGTTCTTTATCTCTTCATTTGATGCTTAAGGATTCAGGATTGCTGTTTTATCTGTTTATCTTAGTTTTTCAGATTTTTGCTATGGAGGGATGGTGGGGTGCTTCTGCCTATAGTGCCATGTTGCCCAGAAGACCATAGAATCTTTTTAAATGGAAAAGATCATCATTCAAATGTGAACATTTTGCGTACTAGTTATCATCGTTTGAAGCTCTGAGCTCAAAATGCACTGGTAGGATTACAAAAGCATAAAATAAGAATCATTAGTTTGAAATTAAATAGTGAAGCAAGTCCTATCTCTTATCTGCCTCCAAAAAACAGGCAAAAATCAAAATAAGAGCAAAACTAAGACACTAAGTACTGGTAAAAAATGATGTAATAAAACATCACAAGAATAAAAAAAAAAAAAGAATGAAACTTACTAGAATTTACACCTAAGAGAACAGAAGTTAAAAAAAAAAAAGGAAATAAGACTTTGGTTGAAGAATAAATTATTATTCTTTAAGAAGTGGAATAAAATGTGAACCTCTAAAAATCACAATAGGTCTCAGAACTGAAAATGTATGCATTGAAATAAACACAAAAGTAGGCTAAATCCACAAAACACACATTTCAGGATTAATTTGTAATTATATGGTAGAGCTAAACTGATTCTTCTAAAAAGCAACAAAACAAAATTTTAAAAAGATGAGGAATATAAAAGACAACTTAAGAGTTATGGGGGATAGTTCTAGTACTTCAGACAGTCATTTAATAGGAATTTCAAAAAGAGAGCCTACAGAGAAGTAAAGTGAGGGAACGGTCAAAATAATGATAGAAAACTGATCCAAACAACAACAACAAAAACCACTGCCATCGAGTAGATTCTAACTCATAGTGACTCTATAGGATAGACTAGTACGGTCCCATGGGGTTTCTAAGACTGTAATCTTTACAGAAGCAGATTGCCACATCTTTCTCTCATAGAGTGGCTGATTGGTTTGAACCGCCAGCTTTCAGTTAGCAGCCAAGTGCTTAACCACTGCACCACCAGGGCTCCTTAGAAAACTGATCCAAAGGGAAGTAATACATAAATCCTTAGTTTGAAGAGGGTCATTGAGTGCCAAGGAGAATGAATAAGCAATTTTCTTCCAAATATACAGAACAAAACCAATTAACAAGAACATTTATGCATCTAAACACATTTAAGTAAAATTTCAGAACACTAATAAAAAAAAGAAAACCTAAAAGTTTTCAGAAAGGCAAACACAAAAACAGACAAAGCAAATTATCTTAAAGCAAAAGAGAATCAGCTTGACTATAGACTTTAATCAGCATCATTAAATAAGGGAAAGTAATAGATAAATAACTTCAAAGTCCTCAAGGAATAAAACTTGGAGTTTATCATTCTAAATCTTGCCAAGTTATTTCTCAAATATGAAATAAAAACAAAGTAAAACAAACGTCATATCTATAGGTATCCATAAGCAATATATCCAAAGACACTCTCTGAAAGAAATCCAATAAAAAATAAAATAGAACTCAATAGAAGATGTCATATATAGAAAGCAATGGATGTGAAAGAAATATATATGTAATTTACATTTATCAAAACAAAGTAATGATAATCTGGAACTAAAATGAGGGAGAACATTAATAGGATGTAGGTTAGTGTAAATAAGAATGTTGCATTTAAAATTGGGCCAACGTGCTCCAGGAAGATGGCTGCATGAGCAGGCCTAGGATCCTGACTTTCCCCACATGAATATCAAGAAAAGCAACCAGAACTCTGTAGTCAGCTCTGTGGGAACTCTGAAAAGACAGGAAAAGGGTGGTAGCAAGGAGCCGCAAATAGAAACCAGATAAGGACAAACCTTAAACGTCACAACAAAAAACAGTAAACGATGTCCCATTCAAAACAATAAGACAAAGGGTGAGAAATTGTCTCTATGGAATCCCAGATAATGAGCAGATCAGAAGAATACATTACAATGTTATTAAATATACTCAAAACACTAAAGGAAAACATGGATGAGAACTAAAGGAAAACAGGAAAATGACGCATGAACAAAATAAAAATATAAATAGAGAAATAGATGGTATATATATATATATTTTAAAAAACAGTAATACTGGAACTGAAAGATACAATAACTACAATGAAAAACTCTTTGGAAGGACTTAGTGGCAGATTTGAGCTGGCAGAGGAAAAACTAGTGAACTAGAGAATAAGATAATCAAAATGATAGATTCTGAAGAGCAACAAGAGAGAAGGCTCAGGACTGCTGAGCATAGCCTAATGGAATTGTGGGACATCATCAACTAAACTAACATATGTATCATAGGAATCCCAGAAGGTAATGAGAAAAAGAAAGGGACAGAATGAATATTTGAATAAATAATGGCAGAAAACTTTCCAAATATGATGAAGAACATGCATCTACCTATCTAAAAAGCTCAGTGAACTCCAAGTAAGGTAAACTCAAGGAGAGTCAAACCAAGACACATTACAATTAAACTCGAAAAAAGTAAAGATACAGAGAGAATCCTGAGAGCAGCAAGAGAGAAGTGAATTGTCACATAAAAAGGATCCCCAATAAGATTGTCAATTTCTTCTCAGAAACCTTGGAGTCCAGAAGGCAGTAATCAAAACAATCTGGTGTTGGTATAATGATAGACATATAGACCAATGGAATAGAATTTGAAGTCCATAAACAAACACAATTGATTTTTGACAAGGGTATAAGTTCATCCAGTGGGGAAAGAATAGTTTCTTTAATAATGGTGCTAGGAGAACTGTATTTTCACATGCAAAAGAATGAAGTTGGACCACAAAGACCATGGCCACTCCTGAAGTCCACTTATCAGCCAAAGATTAGACAGGCCTATAAAACAAACAATAGCACATGGGAGGAACGTGCTTCTTAGGTTAGTCAAGTGTATGACACCAAATGGGCAACACCTGCCCAAAGCAAAGATGAGAAGGCAGGAAGGGACAGGAAAACTGGATGAGTGGACATGGGAAACCCAGGGCGGAAAGGGAAATGGGGAGAGTGTTGACACATTGTGAGGACTGAAACCAATGTCACAAAACAATTTGTGTATACATTTTTGAATCAGAAACTAATTTACACAATAAAATTTAAAAAAAAAATGAAGTTGGACCCATACCTCACATCATATATGAAAATTACCTCAAAATGGATCAAGGACATAGATGTAAGATTCTTAGAAAAAAAATCACAGGGCTACAGCTTCAGGATGTAGTTTTTGACCAGGGATTCTTAGGTATGATATCCACAGCAAGAGCAACAAAGGACAAAATAGATAAATTGAATCTCATCAAAGTTAAAAATGTTACTGTATCAAAGAACTTCATCAACAAAGTGAATAGACGACCTATGGTTTGGAAGAAAATTTTGGAGAACCATATACCAGACAAGGGTTTAATATGCAGAATATATAAAGAACACCTACAATTTAACCACAAAAAGATAAACAGCCCAATAAAAAAAATGAAAAAAGAATTTGAATAGCTATTTCACAAAAGAAGATGTGCAAATAGTCACCAAGAACATGAAAAGGTTTTCAGTATAATTAGTCATTAAGGAAATGTAAATCAAAATTACAATGAGATACCACTTCCTCCTCAGTGGGATGGCTCTGATCAGTAAAAAACAGAAAACGAGTGTTGGCAAAGATGTGGAGAAATGGGAATCCTCATTCATTGCTGGTGGTATTGTGAAACCGTCTAGCCATTGGAAAAAAGAGTTTGGAAGTTCTTCAAAACATTAAACACAGAATTACCATTTGACTTAGAAATTCCATTCCTAAGTATAAACTTAAAAGAATTGAAAGCAGTAATGCAAACAATTACTTGTACACCAATGTTCATTGCAGTACTATTCACAATAGCCAAAAGGTGGAAGCAACTAAATGCCCATCAACAAATGAATGGATGAACAAATTGTGGTATATACATACAATGGGATATTACCCAGCTGTAAAGAAAAATAAAGTCCTGATATATGCTACAACATGTTGTACCTCATGCTGAGTTATGAAACATTATGTTGAGTGAAATAAGTCTGTCATAAAAGAGCAAATATTTTATGATCCCATTTATATGAAACACCTAGAATTTGGAAAATGCGTACAGACCAAGGTTTATTACTATGGCTGGGAGAAAGTGGAGAAGAGAGAGGTGTTGCTTAAGGGGCACTGATTTTCTGTTAAGAGTGGTAGAAAAATTTGGAAAAGGACAGTGGTGTTGGTTGCACAATGTGATACATGTAGTTAATGTCACTGAACTATACAAGTAAATAATGTTGAAATGGTAAATGTTTGATTATGTATATTTTTATCTCAATTAAAATTAAAGTGGGCCAAGAGTCTTGTTTGATTCAGGGAAAAGATTTGACCAGATTAACTGTAAAATTTGTTTAAAAATATGTATTTGTGTCTTAATTTTCTTAGTTGTGAATAAAATAGAAATTTAAAAATGATAATCCATATTAATAAGAGGAGTAAATGGGCTAAATTCAGCTATTTGATAAAACAGTGATTAAGACTGGGTAATGAAAAAAAAAATCCAGGTACACACTAAACAGCTATGAACTGTGACTGTAAACAAAGTAAAAACCCTTTGCCATTGAGTCGATTCCTGCTCATAGTGACCCTATAGAACAGGGTAGAACTGCTCCATATGGTATCCAAGAAGCTACTGGTGTATTCGAACTGCTGACCTTTTGGTTAGCACCCAAGCCCTTAACCACTGAACCACAGGGATGGAAAATGTATACCAAGCAAACAAAATATTTTAGAAAATAAAAGTAGCAATATTCACATGAGGAAAAATTAGAATCCAAGGTTTTGAAAAGGTGAAGGAGTTATATTTTAAACTGATAAAAGGAACAATCCAACAAGAAATACTAGGTATTGTTCAACAACAGAAAAATGAATCTAAAATCCGTTCCTTTAAAAATTATTCAATTCTAAATAATCATTAGGTTAAAGACAATACTAAAGACAAAATCTGAAACTGATTTAGGAATAAACGAGAACACCATATGACAAACATCTGCAAAGTCAAACACTCAGAGTAAAAGTTATGTATTTTATGTACTTTTTGCAAAAATTGAAAGATCAAAATTAGATGAATATCATACAGTAATAAAAATGAATAATTGAGAACTGCACGTATCAATAGAGCCCTGCTGGTGCAGTGGTTAAGAACTATGGCAAGCTATGGCTGCTAACCAAAAGGTTGACGGTTCAAATCCACCAGCCTCTCCTTGGAAACCCTATGGGGCAGTTCTACTCTGTCCTATAGGGTCGCTATGAGTTGGAACCACTTGAAGGCAACAGGTTATGGGTGCATATCAATAGATCCCACCAAGAAAATGTTGACCAGGCTAAAAGCCAGACACAAAAGATTCGCTACTCTGTGAATGGTTCCATTTATGTAAAGAACAAAACCAATCAAAAGTAATCAATGCCGTTGGAAGTCAGAATACTGGTTACCTTTGGTGTGTGTGACAGGTGAGGAGGGTGGGAATGACTGGAAGAGGGAAGAAGGGGGACCCCTGGTCATATTCCATTTCTCAATCTGTGTGTTGGTTATACAGATGTAGTCAGTTTGTGAAAAGAAATTAAGCTATGCAATTAATAAGATAAGCAGGATTATTATAGATACATATGAACCAAACCCAAAGTCATTGCCTTGGAGTCAAGTCTGACTCATAACATCCTGTAGGGTTTCCAAGGCTGTAAATCTTTATAGAAGCAGACTGCCACATCTTTCTCCCTTGGAGCAGCAGGTGGTTTCGAACCACTGACCTTTCGGCTGGCAGTAGAGTGCTTTAACCCCTGCACTACCAAAACCGAACCAAACCCGTTGCCATTGAGTCAATTCAGACTTGTAGCGTGTGTCACCAGGGCTCCTTATGTATACATATAGATATAGATATTTCACTAAAACATCTATTAAAAAGTAGATATTACTAGTTTTCAACTCAGAAGCTAGAAAAAGGCAACAAAGTATGAAGTGTTTTAGGATTTAGGAGTACAAAAGGAAAAAACTTAAAAAAAAAAAAAAAGCACCGTTGCTGTTTTCCTAGCTATTCCGTTTCTTGATATCTGCTCTAAAACACACTTGAACATCTCCATAATAAGTAGAGTTGCCAGCTAAAGTACACAATACTCGTTACATTTGACTTTCAGATAAACAATGAATAATGTTAGTATCAGCATATTCCATGCAATATTTTTATTGGCTAGATCTGGCAAACTTAAATACCCATGGGCATTCATTGCAACATTACTTCTAACAATGAAAAGAATTGATACCAAACCAAAAGTTTACCAGTAACAGAATAATTATATGGCATAACCATACCATGAAATATTATGCAGCAATTAAGAAGAGTGAAATTACACCCTAGACACTCTCATGGAGAAAATCACCAACAGATTCAAGGATAAAAAACCCACTCGTAGAACAGTACATTTTTCCCATGGGTCCATGTTGATTCTATGTATGTGCATTAAAAAAAAAAAGAGGCTTGAAGAATACACACTTCATTAGTTCCTGTGGTTCTTTTTCTTAAAGAAACAGAGTGATTTGTGGCTGGGTGGAGGTGATTGTGGTAATTATATGAAGAAAGTTTGATCTTTATTTGTAATTTTTCATATTTTTTTATAAAGAGACCAGACTTACTATTTGTGAAATGAAAAATGAATTACAGCTAGTTATTGAAAATGATAGGAGGTCTGGGTGGTGCAAATGGCTAAGCGCAAGACTACTAGCCAAAAGGCTGGTGGTTTGAAACCACCAGAGTCACCTCGGAAGAAAGGGCTGGTGATCTGCTTCTGAAAGGTGACAGCCTTGGAAACTATGGAGAGCAGTTCTACTCTGAAACACATGGGGTTGCCATGAGTCGGAATCCACTTGAGAGCAACTAGCATGGTTTATTAACAGAGATACAAATAAACCAAAGCAATGGTAAATAAATAAATATTTTTTTTTTTAAAAAGAAGCCTGATAATATTATGTGGACTCAGAATAACAAAGTGGCACTTCAAATAATGCACTGCTTTAAATAAAGTAGTACTGACTCCTCAAGGATAGTACAACATTTCTTCCTAGTAGGTCTCTGTTGGCACTTCACATTTTGACATAAGGAAACCAGGATCTGGCTAATAATACCAATGGGCTGCTTTGACTGGGAACTTCCATACTCATGAGGGAGGATTCTGTCTCTAAAGCACCCCGCGTCTTCCCCATGTTTTTGGGTAGCTATCAAATGTTAGAAGAATCAGAAGCCTGGTGTGAATGAATTACCACCCCTGGAAAGGTAAAACATCAAGTGGGGAGAAGATTTATTCAGTAGATCAAGCATAGAAAAACAAGAGAAATGCAAATTATTTATTGATAAACCACCTTGATTCAGTGCCAATGTTGTAAATAAGGCACAAAGAAAAGCCTCTAGATTTCAAGGAGCAAACGTGATGGCTGAGAGAACCATCATTTCCACATTGAGTTATGAGCATGGACAAGATTCATTCTCTTATCCTTTCTTTCAGGCACAATTTATTGACTCTGCCCACCCCTAAGTGCTGAGCGTGGTCTCTGCGATGTGGATCCAGCAGCAAACAAGTCAGGGATAAGCACATTTCCTACCTTCCTGAGACTACTCTTGATGATGCCTTTTAAGTCAAAAAAAAAAAAAGAAAAAAACCTAGCAACACGTCAGTCAAGGTGATCTCCCACTAAGGAAAAAAACACACCCCAAACTAAAAACGCTATTCACACTTGGGAATCCCTGGGTAGTGGAAGCGGTTAATGTACCCAGCTGCCAACAGAAAGGTTGGAGGTTTGAGCTCACCCAGAGTTGCCTTGGAAGAAACGCCTGGCAATCTACTTTCCCCAAATCAGCCACTGAAAACCCTACAGAGCACAGTTTTACTCTGACACACCTGGAGTCCCCATGAGTGGGAATCGACTAGACAGCATCTCAGATTCATGCTTGAGTTGCCGAGATGAGAGGGAGAGCCAGGGCACCAGTGGGGTTAAGCAGAAAGATCTTCTTTTTAATTCAAACCACTGTCCACATGAGTCCACATGGGATTCAGTGTTGCAGTATCCCAAGAAAGTCAGTGATCTAAAGCCAGAAGATGACATCCATTTGGATCAAATATTGTCAGTTTACCTCTCTGAGCCTAATACAGCAAAAACGAGAAAGCCGGAACCTGTGTAATGTGGAAACCTGTCAGTGAAGGAAAATTCAAATATTTTCCACTAAAACTAGCAATAGAAAAGTGGTTCAGTCTGCACCCGGTGAAAGGCAGAAAACTTGTGAGACCCGGAAAAACAAGGCCGAGACTTTGAGTTCCGGCTCTCACAGGTTTCACTATACCTGGGATGAGTAATACCTAAATTGGGGAGTTATTGTGATAATGCATATCAAGTTACCCTGGAAACATACAAAGGTGTAAAAAATATGTGACATTGTTTTGAATCTGGGAGCTTTCTTCCTAAGCTCTTTTCTTACGGAAATCTGATACTTCAACTAGTCTATGTGTTGTGCATATAACTATACCCAATAGAGGATAGATTTATAAAAGGAAATAGTTAATTTTTTTAAAACTTACTAGTTACATCAAGAACCCTCTTAAGATGTGGTATTTTTTTTTAACTTCCAGCTGTGCATTTATATTTAAAAGGAATTTGCTTTAAGGATTGAGGTTACATAAGATATCCTGTGTTTAATGTTTATTTATGGGGTCTTGGCAAATCCCCATGGAATATTTTAATGCCAGCTTAAAACTGTGGAACCAAACATTCCTAAGTCTCTTATACTTAGACAAAATGCTTAATTCATGCGCATGGCCAAGAAATATCCTCTCAAAATTAAGTTGTCTTAGTATGAAGTTTATATATATTTAAACCTCAAAAGCACTCAACAAGTTTTATAAAGAATGCTCATATTTCCTCACACAAAAAACACCACCACCCATATCACAAACTCGTTTAGGATTCTAAAATCCTATTCATAAGAATAAGCAGCTAGAGAAGAGCAATTACTAGATGGTGGAGGTACTCGACACAGGTTCTGTTGTATCATTTTGAACCATGACGCCCCTCTCTTCTCTGGAATACTTGAGAATTGTGAAGTAGAGGACCACATGCTCCTTCTGGGTGACAGAGCAGCGTGTTTCCCGGCTCATCCAGGGCGCCATGCCACACTCTTAGGTTTTGTGATATCAAGACCAGAAATGCATCATATCCTTTTTTTTTGGATTACACTGGCTGCTCTTGAAAATTACTTTTCAACAAGAGTCTTAGGCTTTGCAAAGGATAAACTGTGATGTAAGACTGAAGGTTCATTTGAAACTGCTTTATTAATTCCAACAATTAATACAATAATGGTGTGCAATATGGGTACTTCCTGAATTTACTCAGTGCCTGGTCCATAAAGATCACTGAATAAATACTTAAGTAATCACATGAATTGATTCACTTGCTGGTTTTACTTGATGCATATTGAGTGCCTACTAGGTGCTATGTGGTAGATCCTGATGCCTTTAAAAATGAATAAGTATGAAATTGTGTCCCTAATCAAGTGTATCCTTAATAAAATAAGGCATTTGAATGTAAAACCTCTGAATTAAATTTAATTATGATGTGAAATGACCTTTGAGATATTTTTGGCTTCTAATGTCATATATTCCTACTCAAGGAAAATGCTTTAAGGGTAGGAGGAGCATTTCAAGCCTGTGTGCAGGTGTGGAGCCTCAGAAAGGTGGTATGATCTTTGTGATTCAGGAAGGCATAGCAGACTCCTGGAAATTAAATTCATAAGTCATGCTCGTTGTCTTTCTAGCGTTACCCAGGCAAAGCCTAATTCGTTTGAGACTTCAATTAGTATTTGTCTTGATGAGTATTTGACATACTATTACTTAAACTAATTCTCCTGCCAGGTTTTTGGGAGAAGTCTACTCAGTGCCAAACAGTCTGTTAAAATCGCTCTGCACAAGTCTGTGCCTTCCAAACTGGGGTCCTTAAGCAGCTGCTTCCCATGGCTGAGGCAAAGGAGCTGCCTTCTGTGTCCTGGCTGCAATTCCAGGTTGTTTTCATAGACCCCCCAAACCCTCCCATCCCATTCCATCTACTTGGAATTTTCATAAATTCTAACATGTCTCCAGAATGTTAATAACTTTCTAATCACTTTCACATAACTTATTTCATTTGAGACACCCAAACACCAAGCAAACATAAGTAAAATATATATTTTTATCTCCATTATGCAGCTGAAAAAAATAAGACTTATGGACATTAAGAGTCTTGCCCATTGAACCTGGGCTAAAACTAAAACATTGGTTTGAAGATCCAGAATCCAGGGCCTTTCCCTTATATCACACTGCCTCTGCCTTGAAAATTGAGTTAGTTTGCACATAATATCTTAAAACCTGAGGTGAAGGACAAAAACCATAAAATGGCTTCAGAATGTGATTTGGATTTTTGTGATATTATATATTCACAAATATTTTGTATTATGTAATATTAATAATTATGATATTGTTGATGATAGTACTATATTCCTATTTGGCCTACTTCTTCTTTGCCTCTTGTATCTGTTGGTGATTTTGACGAAGCAAAATAGTCTTCCAGTAGACAAATAGAGAGAAATTATCTAGGAATTATCACTTCTCCGGAAACAGCCATTTTGCTATGAGTTAGATCAAATTCAAATGAAATTTTGAATTCCATTTTGATCTGGTTGCTAATCTGCTGCTTCACGAATCACATCTTATCCAAGCTTGACTGTGCCTTATTGATAATCGCGGGTATATAAATTTAAACAGTCTTAATGAAATATTTAGACTCCCTTGTTCCAGTTCTATTACTGTGGCACCGTTCTGTGCCTTGAATTTCTTCCATGTGAAAGTAGAGATTTGGATGATGATCTCTAAGGTCTCTCTAGTCTTTATATACCTGTGATTTTTCTCTGGCAGTAGTGAACAATCATAGAGCATTCCTGGCTAACTACGTTATAGACAAAGGTAGTACACAGAGTTTGCGGATGCTCTCTGTGGGTCATTCAGGGAACGATTTGCTTAAGAAAGAACATCTAACACCTGTGATTTGAAAGACCATAGCTTTATTTATGTTACCTCAAATAACTTCCCAATAAATTCGAACCTACATGTATGTCAGGTATATATATAGATATATATACACATATATCCAGTTGCCATTATCTTATGCAATTTAGGTTATGATGAGCTAAATAACTGATCGTTAACCAAGTAACCTCTGATTATTTAAAATATATACATATTGATTCAGGATACAAAATTGATTTTCTGTTAACACTTTATGATATGTAGATTTAATGTATATGAATCTGTTATTCATGTACTTTATACTGCTCATAGATTTTTTTAATTATTTTTTTTTTTTTTTTTTTTTTTGCTCATGATGTCTGAGGACCTATTCAGCTGATTTCTAGGATTTTAAAACCTTCCAAAGAAGGAGCCGTATTTAATATGGTTATTTTTCTACAATATACTACCATATGGAAATGGGTTTTTTATACTACAATTGAATCTTGTCAAATAGGGGTAAAAAACTCTTTATGCTGTTACATGAGGAATAAATCCTAACATAGAAAATAGTATCAAAATCAAAATCTCATAAAAAATAGTATTATAAAACACGCAAGGCTAATCCAATTTTGGGCACAACAAAATTTATGTATTTGTGAGTGTGCATATATATATAAATATATGTATCTATAGTATGTGTATATATATTTATGTTTATATACGTATACATTTGTATACACACACACACACAGACATACACACATACACTCCAGTATATAGAATCACTTGGGTTTTCCTTTTCCTTTTGTTTCCTTTACCTTTAGGTAAAAGGATGTGACCTATAACACAAGTTAAGAAATACTACCTACAACAATTGTTTCTCATGTAGTTATCTGGATAGAGTTGTGGTTAATTTAAGAGAAAGCTAAATAAAGATAAATTTTACTCTATAATTATTGTTTAAGTGCTAAGTAACAAAGCTATTTGTGAGAGAGAGAAACTATTCTAAGTTGATCACAGGTATGAAGAGGCATCAAGAAAAGTCACTGCTTTATTACAAAAAATAATTACAAAAATATATCCAAGTAGCTACCAATATTAAATTTTAATTTCAAGGCTTATACACATGTTTTCAAGTAAGTGTCACTAGCTCTTGCAAGCACTGAAATGTGGAAGTTGGCTTCACCATGAACTATCAAAGAATGAGCTCAGTAGTTCACATTTCTTCCGGGAGATAGAATTGGAAGTATAGGATATGTTGTATTTACACCACAGACTTCTCTCTAATATTGTTCGCAATTCAAGATAGCTTTTTTTTTCTAGTTCACTACATTTATAAACCGTAGTGCATCTTAGTGCCAGGTGTGGGGGAATTCCAAATCTAAGATCCAAGCTGAATTTTTTTTTTTTTTTTCTGGCCAGGCCAAGAAATGAAATAAACCTAATCATCCTCCAGGAAGACCATATTTGGATCCGTTTCCTTTAAGGGTGCAGTATATATGATAATGACTTCATTGTCATCAAATAGAATACAATTAATTTTATTTTTTAGTATGTTATCAGCAAGCAAACCACCAGTATTAGCTTGATACCATCTGGGAGTGACAGTTTCCTTATTACAAAATATGTAAAAATATGGATTCCCTTAAGGAATCTGTTGCATTGCATCTGCTCAGATTTTTGTTATATGCTAATGGTTTTAACCCAGCATATGAAGCATGCAAGAAAAAAAAAAAAAACCTGGAATTTTTCAGCTAAATTACTCGTTTCACATTTAAAGTGTCTTAAAGATGGAGAAAGCTGCATATGCGGCTTTAGCTACAGGGGACTGAGCAGAAACAAAGAAGGAAGGAGGGAGTATCTCTTCTTACCTGATGTTTAGTCAACCCCATCTTTGTCTCAGGAGAGCGTCTGACTGCCCACATAATTAAGGCCACTTGATATGTGAGGAAAGTGTGGAGAGTGAAGCTATATGAAGCTAAATCCCAAATGAGCACCGGTTATAACAAAGAGATTGTGACTGATAGGACAATTATTATCCTTATACCTCCGTGTTCATAATATATTAAACAATCACAGTGATTAAAACGAGCTATTATAATTATGAAACCATTCTCTGGGCTGGGGTTTCTTTCATTTTCATCCCTGGCCTTTCTGTATTTTCTCACCTTCTCTTTATTTGGATGTTGAAAATTCATTGGAATGAATTCTGCCTACTGTCTAAACGAGAGTGCTTGGGTATGAGCCAAAAACGTGTAGCAGATTTCAAATGCTGGCCTCGGAGCATCAACCACTTTGCGGAAGGGCCCATTTGTGAAGAGGACCATAGTCATGCACTGAAGGAGCTTTACAGAGCAATTCCAGGGCAGAAGTTATATGTTGGGGTGTTCCTTCCCCTGTTTGATTATGGAGAGCTATTGCTTTAGGCTAGCAGAATTTTCGCACTTGTGAAACAATTTGGTATGAATCGCTTTCCCATGTATTCATGTCTTCAGGCTCTGGAATGTGAAATATACTAGGCATTACCTTTTCATTAGCATCAGCCCAGAATAGATCTACGCATTAAGTTTCAAAATTATTATCAATGCTTTATAATTTACATATATTAGTTACAACTGGGATTTTTCTTCTCTGATAATAAGAATGGCCCAATGCTTCTTTATAAGAATGGACATAAACATCTGCATCCTGTGGTAACTCTCCAATCATTTGATAATATCACCAGTGTTGCTTTCCCATATAAAAAATATCCTCCAAAAAGGTGGAATATTTGAAAAACAGGTTGATTGCATTAGATGAGGTGATGATTCTGTGAAGAAACTACCATATATTATTAAATATATTGTACAATGCATCCTTTTCATCTTTAAGGCTCCACAGTATATCTTTTGAGGAATGCACTGATTAAAAATAATCTAAAGCATGTAGAGCAAGCAAGTATCTCCGGCCTGAAATCATTTCTATAAGGTCTGTTGATTTGGGCTCATACTTAAATATATATAGTATTATGTATTTATATATTTTGTTATTTATATTTTTTGTTATATATATGTAAAACACAAAGCAAAATATAAATACATTGCTTCCTTAGCTGCCCATCCCAGCACTATTTTTCTCTTATCTCCCACTTGCTATAGTTCTGTGTCCTGTTGCCTGCTGTTTTCTGTCTTCTTTGTGGGGGTTACGTAGGTTGACCTAGGTTAATCAATACCTTTGCACACATAAGTGTCAGAACAGGAAACAATGCTTTATGATATAATTTGTAAACTAGTCCCTGCCAGTATGTCACTACTAATAAGAGGGTGGCTCTCGTTTTCATGCAGAGCAAACTTATCTGCTAAAATGATCAGCGACAGTATCTAGTTGTGATTGAAATGAGAAATTTTCAGGCCTTCAGATAAAACAATACTTGTTACTCAGAAAGGTCCCTGGGTGGTACAAATAGTTTGTACTCTACTACTAATCTAAAGGTTGGTGGTTCCAATTCGCCAAGCAGAATTGTGGAAGAAAGTCTTGGCAATCTACTTCTAAAAAGATCACAGCCAAGAAAACCCTACTCTGTAACATGTAACCCACATGGCTGGTACTAGTCAGAATCAACTCAATGGCAATGAGTTTGTTTTGTTTTTTTGGTTTTGTTTTGTTTTTAATTATCTAGAAGTAGCTTAGGGCAAAACAAACTGGAACATAGACATCAAAAATAAATTATTTGACTGTGTTTGACTCCCCATACACCAAGAGGCAACAATGCTTTTCTTCCAAATAAAGACATACAGTCAGCTATACATCTCCTAAAGAAGGACGGCCACCTGCAAACATTTCATATATAAAAATCTTACAACCTGTGTCTGGTCTTAAATCCCTTTTTGTTTAATGCCACTTTGATCTGTTGAGAACTTGAGTAATGTCAGGTTCTGTGCTGAATGCTTTCGTTACGCTGTATTATCCAATGCTTGTCATAACCCTTTGGGATAGATATCATTTTAATTCCATCTTACTAACCAGGAACTGAGAGTTGTCCTGGTTCAGCTGGAATTTGAAACTAGGTCTACATGTCAACAAAGCTCAAGCTCCTAACCTTGGCAGAGCCCAGGGGACTACTGGGGCCTTTGCTCACCTCTTTTGCTGTGAGGAATTGCAGTATATTAGAATGTTTGTTACAAAGAGGGAACTACTCAAGATCTGTTAATGAGCATTAAAAATTCCATATGGAGGAATTTTCCTAGCAGTATTCATTTTGTACCATGCCCAGAGGAGTTCCCACTTAGACACTTAAATCTTTGCTTAAACCAACCTCATATTAAACGTTAATCCTCCAATATTAATACCCTTTCATGGTGTCATTCTGTTCTAGAATTTCCCTTGAATTTTCTTGAGTGGTGGCTTCTACTTTTATGCCAAGGAACTAGGGAGGGTCAGCTTTATTCAGTGGCCCTACGAAGTTAATATTCTGTTCTGTTGATTTTAGAATTGAATGCTAATTGATGGGGACCAGGAAGAAGAATTACTGTTCATCATCTTAAAAGCTAAGGATTTTCCATATTACAGCTAGGAACCTGTGTGAAAATGAAGCCAAAGGGGAGATTCTAATGGATCACAATGAAGTCAGAGTTAGAGTATTCTTCCAGTATATTCCTGATGATGTGTTCAGTAACAGATTTAAGTGGTACTTAATATTTCTTTACTGCATGCTGTCAGTAGACTTTAAATGAAATCGACCTGGAGCGTAGCTTTGAACTTGGTGAGCCAGGATAGCTCAGTAAAACTTTACTGATGAGCTTGCAAAAGGTAGTTCAAGCCTGTGAAGACATAATTAAAATACATGGCAGCATGATGCTTGATAAAGTCCACCTTTTAAATAATTCAATAGATAAAACATTACTTTTTCCTCTACCCCTTAATGGTATGTTCCTATAGTTACCAAAGCCATTTGTATTTAAAATTTATTACTGTACTTGGAAAGAAAATTTCTTCATATGCTATTATAATTTTTTTAAGACTATTGGGAAGAATGGGCAGAATGAGTTACCAAGAAAGTTAAGTCCAAAAGGTAATTTGTTTTGGAACAGTGTGCAATGGCCATCTGAAAGTTCAGAAAGTAATTTCTTGGATGTCCAGTGTCTGGCAAGAGAATTTCTGATTCCCTTTGTGGAACTACTATGCCTCCTCTATCCAGTGGTTCTGGGAGACAGGGATGCTGGCACATCGGAGGTGTTCAAAACATTTCTACTGAATGAAAGAAAGAAATGCCAATATCCTCAGTCTATTTTTCAAAATTTATGTCCTTACTCCGCTTAGCTTTTAAGCCAGTCTAGTTCTCTCTTGGTCTTTTACATCTTGAATGTTTGACATCTACACTGCCACTCATACGGTTCCTCTTGTTTGGGAGGTTTTTCTACCTGTCTTCACTTAACTGTTTGAAAATATTATAATTTTATTGGTTTCCTAGGGATGCCATAGCAAAGTACCATAAACTGGGTGACTTAGAAGAACAGAAATGCATTGTCTCACAGTTCTGGAGGCTAGGAGTCTGAAATCAGGGGGTCAACCCTGTTGATTCCTCTGGAGGGCCCTGAGTGAGAATCTGTTCCCTGCTTCTCTCCTAGCTTCTGGTGGCTCCTGGCAACCCTTGGGGTTCTTGGGCTTGCAACTGCATCGCTGCAATCTCTGCCTTCATCATCACATGGCCATCTTTCCTGGGTGTCTTTGTCTGAGTCTGTGTGCGTACCTCTTCTCTTTTATAAGAACTCTACTCAGATTGGATTATAACCCACCCTCCTCCAGTATGGAGTCTCTGGGCAGTGCCAACGGTTAACCTGCTTGGCTGCCAAAGGAAAGGTGGAAGGTTTAAATCTATCCAGAGGCATCTGGGAAGAAAGGCCTGGTGATCTACTTTTGAAAAGTCAGCCATCTAAAACACTATGGAGCACAGTTCTACTCTGACACACATGGGTTGCCATGAGTTGGAGTTGACTCCATGGCAACTTTTTTTTTTCTTTTACTCCAGTATGACCTCATGTTAACCTAACTGATAACATCTTCAAAGGTCATTTCCAAACAAGTTCACATTCACAGGTACCAGGAGTTAGGACTTCAACATATTTTCTTGGAGGACGCAACTTAATCCATAATGATAATCTATCACTGTCTGAAGCTATTCTCACTCTTTTGAGTCCCCTGGCACAAATATACCACTCACTGAGGCATACATGCAGCTTTATTTTTCAGCTTAAATTTCATGTGTTACCTTCTTTTTCCCTCAATATTTTTATCTTTTATCCTTGAGCGTAATAATGGGAAATCTGCCTGAATGCTCTCCCATAATTATTTTTGGTTCTTTAGTGATTCATTAATTTATCCAGTAGATAATTGGTGAGTACTTGTTATAATATAAATACTATGCTAAGACTGGGGGAATGCAAGGTCCATGTTCTTTTTTTTTTTTTTTTTTTAATTGTACTTTAGATGAAGATTTAGAGAATAGTTTCTCATTAAACAGTTAGTACACGTATTGTTTTAAGACAATGGTTAACAACCCCAACACATGTCAACACTGTCCCTTCTCAACCTTGGGTTCCCTATTACCAGCTTTCCTGTCCCCTCTTGCCGTCTAGGCCTTGGCCCTGGACTGTTGTGCCCCATTAGTCTTGTTTTGTTTTATGGGGCTGTCTAATCTTTGGCTGAGTGGTGAACCTCGGGAGTGACTTCATTACTGAGCTAAAAGAGTGTCCGGGGGCCATACTCTTGAGGTTTCTCCAGTCTTTGTCAGGCCAGTAAGTCTGGTCTTTTTTTGTGAGTTAGAATTTTGTTCTACATGTTTTTCCAGCTCTGTCTGGGACCCTCTGTTGTGATCCCTGTCAGAAAAGTCAGTGGTTGTACTGAACTCAGTCTGGTGGAGGCCATGGTAGTTGTGGTCCATTAGTCCTTTGGTCAAATCTTTCCCTGTATCTTGTTTTCTTCATTCTCCCTTGCTCCTGAAGGGGCGAGACCAGTGGAGTGTCTTAGATGGCTGCTCATAGGCTTCTAAGACTCCAGATACTACTCACCAAGGTAGAATATAAACATCTTCTTTATAAACTGTGTTATGTCAATTGAGCTAGATGTTCCCCGAGAAGGTCCATGTTCTTAATGAATTCATAGACTAGTCATGAGGACAGACAATAAAACAGACAATTATAAAATACTGATGTAAAAGCAGAGAAAATGAAGGAGCAAGAAGAAAAGGATTATGCCAAGAGGTGGGAGGGGGAAAGAATGGAGGGGATGCATCAGTTAAGTCGTAAGGGAGGAGAAATAACTTGAGTTGAGAAAATGAAAAAGGTGTAACAGGCAGAAGAAGAATCAGCATGTGCAAAGGTAAAGAAGAGAGACCGCATAGTTTCTGTTCATGAAATGACAAGTAATGTTAAATGGGAGAAGGGAAAATGAGTCAGGAAATAAGCAGGGAAAAATACTTTTTATTTTAAGCTAGGACTGATTTGTGTTCCAAGTAGTTGAATACCTGTGTAAGCAATAAAAACATTTAACTGTATCACATAATTAAGATAATCATACGTCCCATGCTGACAAGTTTGTTCCTGTGAAATTCTTAATAGTACTCCCTTCCAATATCAGAAGAACCCTGGTTTGGAGGACACATCAGTCAGTCCCTACACATAGCCAGGTGTATGGTGGTAGGCTCTAAGAAGTAGCTTAGCCAGAACGTCAAGGACCCAGTCTCCTCCTGGCTTTCCACTCTGATGTCCTCAGTGTGTATCAGAACTCAGACTTGTCTTTTTAAGGTTGCAAGACAGCTGTTGCAGCTTTAAGCACCACGTTCTCACACACCTGTGTTCCAGGCAGCTATGAGGGAATGGCTGCATCAGCCACTGCTTTCATCAGAAGGCAAAATCTTTCCCCAAAGCACCCCAATCCTAGCTCCTTAACTCCTATTGGCCATAACTATGTCCCATGCTCTTCCCTAAACCAAATAAATGGAAATGGGATTATAATACTTCGACCAAACATGGTTATAGGGCTTGATAAAAGGATAAGAAATAACTGTCAAAGAGGCAATAAAAGTGTCTACCACAAATACATTCTAGGTTTTCTAAAGAATAACAATTAATCTTCTATATAGCCCTAAGAACAGCTTAACCAGCAAGAACATACAGCTCAAAAGAAATGCTTTTATTCTTTTTTTTTTTTTTATAGCAGCATCTTTTCAGAGGGGCTAATTTATGTCATCAGCATCTCTCTGCTGAGAAGAGGGTGTGTGGTGGTGGGTAGAGCAAGGATCATGGAGTTCCATAAACTCAGATTAAATCCCAACTCACTTAAAATGTGATCCTGGGCTATTTACTCATTCTCCTTGAAACACATTTTTCTCATCCCTAGAAGAGATGATGATAACTAGGTTTAAAATTAATTTAAAGGATTAATGTCAATTACTGCAAACGACTTTCCTGAGTACTTGGTTTATAATAAGTGCTCAGGAATTACAAGGTAGTAGTACTAGTAGTGGTAATATTTGTCAAAGGATTTGGGACTTCATCTGAGGCATAATGGCTAAAAAGGAATAATCTGGTAAATAGAAATAATCCACTACCCCGAAGCCCTAGGCAGGGCAAGGATGGTTTGTGAATTTGTACGCACCACATTTTCAACCATAGGAACTGCCTACGTTGTCAGAGGGAAGATGAGAAGTTACAGCCTCACTGAAGTATTTCCCATACTTTCTTCTCCAAACTAAGGATTCTTCTTTCTCTTCTTCCTTTTTTTTTTTTTTTAAAGTTTCATTACTGTCTTAGTCATCTAGTGCTGCTGTAACAGAAATACCACACGTGGATGGCTTTGGTAAAAAGAAATTTATTTTCTCACAGTCTACTAGGCTAGAAATTCAAAATCAGGGCATCAGCTCCATGGGAAGGCTTTCTCTCTCTGTTGGCCTTCTCACTGATCTTCTCCCAGAAGGCACTTCTCCACACAGGGACCCTGGGTCCAAAGGACGCACTCTGCTCCCGGCACTGCTTTCTTGGTGGTATGAGGTCCCCCTTCTCTGCTCCTTTCTCTTTCCTTTTTATCTCTTTAGAGATAAAAGGTGGTGCAGGCCACACCCCAGGCAAACTCCCTTTACATTGGAACAGGGCTGTGACCTAAGGGTGTTACAATCGCACCCTAATCCTCTTTAACATAAAATTATAACCACAAAATGGAAGACAAGCACACAATACTGGGAATCATGTCCTAACCAAGTTGACACATATTTTTGGGGGATGCAATTCAATCCAGGACAATTACCTTGTGCCTACTTTGTTCAAAGTTTCAAGGTTCTACAGTATGTACCAACTTTCACATGTCTTCATTGCACTACATACATTCTCTTCAATGAATGCTTTTCAATATTGAGCATATTTTCACTTCCAATTTCTGCAAGAAACCAAAAGTAGTTAGTGGAATTCACATTTCTTTTATATCTTTTTCAAAAGCAAAGGATGCATATTAATCTCAGTCTCCCAAAGTAACTTGTATGCTCTTTTTCCAGGGTATGGTCTTCATACTTTTGCTCTCTAGTCTCTGTTTCACTCAGCCATCTGGAATCTCCACTGGCTGCTTACATATGGAAGGATATCCTACGCGTTGCACATGTAAGTCGCCTTAAAGGCTATCTCCAGACCCCAAGTAACCAGAAGACTACAAGGATCAGAATACCACTCAGTGGCACCAACCACTCCATGGGTGATATGTCTATGTAGTTTGATCAAGTCATACACAAAAGACACTCATGGAATGTGGGCAAATAAATCCATTTTAATAAGTCACAGACAACAGACAGTATGCAACAGGAATAGTTCCATGACTAGCAGTCCCTCCTGGCTCAAAAGCTATCTGGGCAGAAAAACTCTTCTACACATGCCCACAGTATGCCCGTACTTTGCACCGTAGGCAAGGGGCTCAGTTCCATGATAAGCTGTGCCCCCTGGCTTGAACAGACTGCCTGGGCACAATGGAAACTCTTTTATGTGTGACCTGCAATGCACCATAGGTGAGGGACTAGAAAGTCACTCTCCCAGACAATTTTTATCCTTCAAAGAGTATGTAACTTGCTAAACAGAGTACAATGTAGATTTTCCCACCTGACCAACCAAAAAAGGGGAGGGTAGACATTTTGGCACCTAGCCTGGGATTGTACATCTTTTACCCTGCTGCTTATTTAGACAAACCATTAGGCTTTGGGTGGGGAGGAGGGTGGTGATTTGTTCTAAAGCCTAAAGACACCAGCAGAGGGAGGAGTGGGGAAGACCATACTGAGGCTTTTCCAAAGGACTGCCTGCTCATACCTTAGTAGGGGAGACATAGGAAGGCAAACTAGGATGGAGATAGATGGTTACTTACATGTAACAAATTCCAATGTAACAAATTCCCTCAAGGAGAAGAAATGGCATTTTAGAATTTGGGAAGTTAACTTTGGCAAGTGGAAAAATGTAGGTGAAGAAATCTGATGAGATGCCACTTAGAAGGTCAAAGACACTTGTTGGAGAGCTCTGTGAATCAAGATAGGATTCTTCCAAACTTTAATTTGCTCCACGTTTGTAAAACTCCTAAATCAAGTCAGAAACAGCCCTTTTCCTCATCCTTATAGTAACATTATGGCTTTTATTTGCAAAAATCAGTCTTGATTTTCTTAATCCTCAATTACTCTCAGACTTAAACGACTTTACTTTTCAAAATGAGCAAGCTTACTTCAGAGTGATATTTCAACTTTTAACTCTGGTAAAAGACTTATGTCTACATTTATTTTATTTATTTTACAGTTTTGGAATTTCAATAGCAAAAAATTCTTACTATTGATTCAAGACTTTTCCATGTAATCCTCAGAATGGGAAGAAATTATCCAATGTCTGTTGTAGAAATGAGAATGCTGTTTGTTGCTTCTTAAAGAAAAGGGATGAATCTCAAATAGTTGTTTAAAAAGTTGTAAAAGCATTATCTATTATAAAATTTGGACTACTTATATAACTAGTGTAGCATATAAAATAAGGTAGCAACCAGGTAGCAGAACATTAATTTTTAAACAAAGTTGATGTAGCAATCATTTGACTTTGCATATATACAATCCTTAACTATTATGTTTTTTAAAAAGTTGAAATTTTGTCCGTATAAATTCTAAAGGACATTACTTCCCTATTTTCCAGATGATTCAAGATTATAAAATTTAAAAGCAGTTTTGTCCTCAATGTATCAACATTGATTTAGTGAGAACCTTATTATTATTTGTTTTGTATCTCTAACATCGAGCATATCATATGAGTTTAATAAATTGATCTGTTAAAGAAATAAATTAATAAGTCCCTTAATGAAGGTGTCATATTAGTTGAGCTGAGGCACACAAGTACTAGAAAATGTGGAATGGTGTGAAGGATTGCAGAAATAAACTCAGATGATCAGATTCCATCATTACCTGGCTATGTGATCATGGACACATCCATTTAAATCTCTTTGGCTCAGGTAAACCCACCTGTCCACCGTTTTCATGCCATCCCAGTCATACTGGCTTCACTTTAAATTCAAATTCAAAAGTCACTCAGTACTGCCTGGTAATTTTACTATGAATTCCTGATAAACTCATTTTTCTATCTATAATAATTGGATAAGTTCTCCTCTCTTTTCAAACCTACCATAGCCCTCCCCAGAAGAATGGGGGCCTCCTGGGGCTAAGAAGGTAGGGCGGCCACTCAGATGGACTAGGAGAATGGGGTAGCCTAAAGCCGAGTGAGCAGAGTTGCCATCCCAGAGGGTCTGCAAGGCAGAGCTAAAGCCCAGGGCCAAGGGGCCTCCACCCAGAATTCAGAGGGCATAGACAATACCCAGAGTTTGGAGGGCAGGGCAGTTGTCCAAATGGTCCTAAAGAACAGAGGATTATTTTCAAGCCTTGAGAGCTAATGTAAATTATTCTGTTGGGTTTTGGACTTGCTTGGTGCCTGTTATCCCTTCTTTCCTTCCAATTTCTTCCATTTGTAATGGAAATGTCTAACTTGTGCCTGTTCCATTATTGAACTTTGGAAACAGATAACTTGTATTCTAGATTTCACGGGTTCACAGATGAAGGGAAATTTTGCCCCAGGATGGAATATGCCTGAAGTCTCACCATATTTGTTTAGATGATTCAGAAGAAGGGATTATTGGCTTGGAGTTAATATAAGACTATTGAGATGATGTGATGGGGCAAATGTGTTTTGCATATGGCAAGGACATGAATTTTTGGAAGCCAAATGGTGGAATGTTGTGGATTGAATTATGTCGACCAAAAATATATGTTGTCAGTCCTAACCTCTATTCCTGTGGTTATAATTCCTTTTGGGAATGAGTTGTCTTTGTTATGTTAATGAGGCTGGACTGGCATAGGGTGTATCTTGAGTCAATTTCTCTTGAGATAAAAAAGAGATTAAACAAGAGAATGTGCTCTTGCAGATCCCTATTTCTGGATTCTCTTCCTCTGACTCTTCACATGTTGACTTCTGAACCTTCCGGTCTCAGACAAAATGTGGCATCATCCAAAAATCAACACTTTTTTAATGACCACTCTCTCTTATTTTGTAATACATCATCCAATTTATTTTATTAGTAGATCTTGTCAATTTGTAATTATTTTATTTATTTACTCATTTATATTCTGTATCCACTAGAATGTAAGCTCTTTCATCAAGAAATGTGTGTGTTCTGATCATCATTATAATTGTAACCCCTGTGCCTAGAACCAAGAAATGCTCAGTGAGTGCTTGCTGAATGAAGAAGGAAGGGATGTTATATCAGAATGGTGGTCTTTATTCATTCAGTAAGAGCCTTCTCTGTACCGGCACTGAAGAGATAATGGCAAATAAAACAGACAATGTTAAACCACACAAGTTTTCATGAGGAAAAATCACTAGTGATGTAATGGCATAAATAAATATGTCAGCATAAAATGTTCAGACTTATATTTTTATAGATAGGAAAAATACGGGGTAATTTGAGAATAAAATAGAAGAATTTGATCTAATTTGAGTGTCATGCAGAATTTCTCAAGGAAACAACATCTGATCTGAGATCTAAATGATAAATAGCAGTTACCTAGGCTAAGAGTAGGGAAGACCATTCCAGGTAGAAGAAACAGCCTGTGCTATCATCCTGGGGTGGGAAGGGGGGTTGTGCACAACTATGGAGAGTTGGAGATGGACCTGTTTAACTACAGTGCACTCAGCAGGGATAACAGTGGTGGGGAATAAAGTCAGATCACACAGGGCCTTGCAGACTTGGTTAAAGTTTTAGGGTTTAATCAGGATGATGGGAGGCCTTTTAAGTGATTTAAGATGGGCAGTGAACTAATCAGATTTGCATTTTGGAAACAGTTCTCATATACTCATTTAATCCTCATAACACTGTTACGGGGCTGCTAATATTTCTCATTTGAGAGATAAAGAAATTGAGCCACAGTGAGGAGAAGGAACATACAATGACCCCACAACTACCACATTGTGGTACCAAGATTGAAACCCAGACACTGATCAGAATCCAGACATGATCAGAACACATAAGTTCTAGAGTTTGTCTTTTTTAAACATGTTGAATATAAAAGACCTGTAGACATCTAACTCAGGAAGTTCTGATGGCTCAGAGAATTGGGACTGAAGTTAGGAAGAAGTCACAGCCTTGGAAATATAGCTGTGTTGTTGCTGTTGGGTGCTGTCGAGTCAGTTCTGATTTATAGGGAACCCTATGTGCAACAGAACGAAACATGGCCTGGTCCTGTGCCATCCTCACAATTGTTATGATTGAGTCCATCACTGCAGCCACTGTGTCAATCCGTCTCGTTGAGGGTCTTCCTCTTTTTCACTGTCCCTCTACCAGGCATGATGTCCTTTTCCAGGGGCTGGACCTTCCTGATAACATGTCCAAAGTACATGAGAGGAAGTCTCACCACCCTCTCTTTTAAGGAGCATTCTGGTTGTACTTCTTCCAAGATAGATTTGTTTGTTCTTCTGGCAGTCCACAGTATATACAATATTCTTCACCCATACCGTAATGCAAAGTCATTAGATCTTCTTTGATCTTCCTTATTCATTTGTCCATCTTTTACATGCATATGAGGCAATTGAAAAGACCATGGCTTGGGTCAGGAGCTGCACCTTAGTCCTCAAAGTGACATCTTTGCTTTTTAACATTTTAAAGAGGTATTTTGCAGCAGATTTGCCCAGTGCAATACATTGTTTGATTTCTTGACTGTACTTCCATGGGCAATGACAACTTCAATCTTTTCTCCATTTATCATGATGTTGCTTATTGGTCCAGTTGTGAGGATTTGGTTTTCTTTTTGTTAAGGTATGATCAATACTGAAGGCTGTAGTCTCTGATTTTCATCAGTAAGTGCTTCAAGTCCTCTTTGCTTTCAGCCAGCAAGGTTGTGTCATCTGTGTATTGCAGGTTGTGAATGAGTCTTCCTCTAATCTTGATGCTGCATGCTTCTTCATATAGTCCAGCTTCTTGGATTATTTGCTCAGCATACAATTTGAATACATATGGGGAAAAGATGCAACCATTATACACACCTTTCCTGACTTTAAACCACTCAGTATCCCCTCATTCTATTAGAGTGCCTGCTTCTTTGTCTATGTACAGTTTTCTTATAAGCACAATTAAGTGTTCTGGAATTCCCATTCTTCACAATGTTATCCATAATTTGTTATGATCCACACAGTAGTTTCTTAGCATGGTTAATAAAACACAGGTAAACATTTTTCTGTTGTTCTCTGCTTTCAGCCAAGATCTATCTGACATCAACAATGATATCCATCATTCCATGTCCTCTTCTGAATCCAGTTTGAAGTTTTGGCACTTCTCTGCTGCAACTGCTTTTGAATTCTATTCAGCAAAATTTTACTTGTGTGTGACAATAATGATATTATTTGATAATTTCTGCATTTTGTTGGATCACCTTTCTTTGGAATGGGCACAAATACGGACCTCTTCCTGTTGGTTGGCCAAGTAACTGTCTTCCAAATTTCTTGACATAGACGAGTGAGCACCTCTAGTGCTGTGTCGTTTTGCTGAAACATCTCAATTGGTATTCCATCAATTCCCGGAGCCTTGTTTTTTGCCAATGCTTTCAGTGCAACTTGAACTTATTCCCTCAGTACCATCGATTCTTGGTCATATGCCACCTCCTGAAATGGTTGAACGTTGATCAGTTATTTTTGGTACAGTGACTCTGTGTATTCCTTCCATCTTCTTTTGATGCTTCCAGTGTTGTTCAATATTTTCCCCATAGAATCCTCTATCCTGACACACAGACTTGGTACAGTCCAGCTTCTACAACTGAGTGAGTCATTTCTTTGATATAAATCTCTCTCTGTATATATTTATACACTTTACTGGTTTTGCTTCTCTAGAGAACCCAGACTAAGATGGGGGGTTAGGTAGTTTTTGGTTGTGTTTTTACTTTTATTATTTATTAATTATTATTTTCTTTCTTGATTTCTCTTTGTTTTTTGTATTAAATTCTTTCATTTCTGGAACAATTTTGGTTTTCTAACTCCAGGTCTTTGCACATATCATTGTAATACTTTACTTTGTCTTCTTGAGCCATCCTTTGAAACCTTCTCTTCAGCTCTTTTACTTCATCATTTCTTCCATTCTCTTTGACTACTTTACATTCAAGAGCCAGTTTCAGAGTTTCTTTTGACATCCATTTTGATCTTTCCTTTCTTTCCCATCTTTTTAATGACTTTTTACTTTCTTCAAGTATGTTGTCTTTGATGTCATTCCACAACTCGTCTGGTCTTCGGTCATTAGCATTCAGCACGTCAAATCTATTTTTGAGATGGTCTCTAAATTCAGGTGGGATATACTCAAAGTCATATTTTGACTCTGGTAGGTATTCTCTAATTTTCTTCAGCTTCATCTTGAACTTGTATATGAGCAATTGATGGTCTGTTCCAAAGTTGGACCCTGGCCTTGTTTCGACTGGTGATATTTAGCTTTCTCTTCCTTTCTTTCCACAGATGTAGTTAATTTGATTCCTGTGCCTTCCATCTGGCATACATGTGTATAGTCACCATTTATATTGTTGAAAAAAGATATTTGCAGTGAAGAAGTCATTGGTATTGCAAAATTCTATCATGTGATCTCTGGCATCTTTTCTATTACCAAGGCCATATTTTTCAACTCCTGATCAACTAAGGATCAGTAGTTGTAAATACAGATTTAGTAGTCATGAATATACAGGTAGTAATTGAAATCATTTTAACAAGTGCCACTATGTATATTGAGGATATAACAGGATATGAGAAACAGTTCTAGGACAGATACTTGAGGGATGCCACAGTTCAATGTTGGGGAGGGTCAAATGTGCCAGCAAACGAGGTAGAGAAGATGGGTCAGAGTTCTAGGAGGAAGACTGGTGAGGACAGAATCACAGAGTCTAAGGGATGAGAATATTGTAAGTTGTAGTGACCTTGAGTGCTACTGAGAAATAAAATAAAATGGGATCAAAATGCCTGTTGGATTTGACAACATGGAGCTAGTAGTGATCTTAGTAAGACTCTTTTGATGGAATGGAGGAGGATTAAAAAAACAAAAAAACAAAAAACAAACCCATTGCCGTCAAGTTGATTCTGACTCATAGTGACCCTATAGGACAGAGTAGATCTGCCCTATAGGGTTTCCGAGGAGCACCTGGTGGATTCGAACTGCCAACATTTTGGTTAGCAGCTGAACTCTTAACCACTATGCTATCAGGGTTTCCATATTAAAATAAGTTTCTTCATAATTCTAAAATTTCTGTGACTTTTATTTTAAAGTATAGCCCCCATCGTTGTTCTCTGTATCTGCACTACCTATCTGTATGCTACCTGCCCTTACCTGTTGTTGTTAGTTGCCATGGAGTCTCCTCCCACCCCCAACTCATGGTGACCCCATGCACAAGGGAATGAAATGCAGCCTGGTCTTGCATCATTCCTATGATTAGTTGCAAATCGGAAGTTGTGATCCATAGGGTTTTCATTGACTGGTTTTCAGAAGTAGATTACCAGGCTTTTCTTTCTAGTCTGTCTTAGTCTGAAAGCTCCACTGAAATCTACTTGGTATCTTATCTACTCATAAGCTTCCACTGACAGACGGGTGGTGGCTGCACATGAGATGCATTGGCCAGGAATCAAACCTAGGTTTCTGGCATGGAAGGTGAGAATTCTACAACCAAACCATCCTTACTGAGGTGCACGCAAACGGGGAGTGGCCTAGGAGGCTTCTGGGTATATTGAGAGAAGGTCTAGTGGGCAGGTGTCAGACATGTGAAGGAGAAAGTTTTCCAAAAGCTCTGTTTTCTCACTTACATAATTAATCCTTCAGAAGAGCATATCTGAGAGTCAATTGATTGATACATGTTTATCAAACAAGGCACCATGATCTAGTAGGGTGGGATTGCTTTCCAAATAGATGTGCTTTTCAAAACATACTTTCACCCTAAACATTTTCATTTATTTATCTTCTTGAAGCAGTTTCAAGCTTCATGTTATTTTCAGTCATGTCTAAAAGACATTTCTCCCCTTGTCAAATTAGTCGAAAATATGAAACAAAACAATAAGAAAATTTGTATTTTAATTAATTATGCTTTCATGTCCATTTATTGAAAAAGTGGAAAATACATTCTAATTAGTATAAATTTAAAAATTATTTTTGTATTTAATCGGCATTTTTTGACAGATTTATCTGATCAAAACAACCAATTTGATTTATGTCTATGTAGGGCCCCCCTTAGTGATGCTGTTGGCTACAACAGAAGATAAGAATAACTATCATATTTACCAAAATGGCTTTCATCCAGAAAATTCTTTAAAAAAATGGTATCTGTACTGATTTTCAAAAGCATATCATACTTTTCAAGTTTTGTGTGAGACTAGGTTCAATATTGTAATGGCTGTCTCCATAAGGGTGGGATGGTTAACGATGTGTGTCACCTTGGCTGGGCCATGATTCTCAGTGGTTTGATAGTCCTATGATGTTGTGATCACTTCCATGATGAGATTTGATATTATACGACCACCGCCATAATGGGATCTGTTGTGAGTGGCCAGTCATTTGAAAGGGAGTTTCCTTGGGCATATGGACTGCATTGAATATAAGCGGATATTCTGGCAAGGCTTGTGGGCTTTTGCTCATTCTGGATCCTGCATCTGGCTTCTGTTCATCTGACCTCTGGTTATTGGGACTTGAGCCAGCAGCTTACCTGTGGTCTTGCCTGCCGGTCTTGGAATTCATCAGTCTTTGCAGCCTGTAAAGCAAGAGCCCTATTCTCTGACCTGCCAATTTGGGTTCACCAGCCCTTGTGGCTACGTGAATCAAGAGAAGCCTCTATCCTGACACACAGACTTGGTACAGTCTAGCTTCTACAACTGAGTGAGTCATTTCTTTGATATAAATCTCTCTCTGTATATATTTATACACTTTACTGGTTTTGCTTCTCTAGAGAAC